>NC_089198.1:20133315-20303315 GCF_963930695.1 Labrus bergylta | reverse complement strand
TTGGTTAAGGTGTATTCATCTCTGTACAAACACCTGAGAGCACACACACATTCACACAGGTCTGTTTCAACCTGTCTGTGCACACAGCATAAAGCGGTGGCAGATCAATGTTGCAGGGAACGAGAAGCTCCATAAAGCATGGCCTGCGGCTCAGACAATCAGCCCCGGCAACAACAGTTAATGTCAGCACCTCGTGAAATATGTCTCCCTAGGCCGTGGGGAGGGTTAATATCTCCCATGAGGAATGGTCCCCTCTGTGTCTAAGACAAGAGTAAGGTTAAGATCAGAGCAAGACTGAGAAATCAAATCAGCTCCTGAAAGCGAGGTGGCCGGTATTGATGCAGCAGTGAAAAATACCTCCCATCAGACACTGTGCGAGAAGAGTGCTGAGAGCAGTGGACCTGTGAGAAATATACGCATCCTTTGACAAAACAGATGCTGCACCATGGAGATGAATATTACATTTTTTCCCTAGGTGAAATATTACAAGGTTAGGCTGTGTGTAAGCATGAAAAGATAAAGCATAAGAGACGAAAAAGCAGTAGCATGACAAAATAAACCGTGACGTGAATGCATAACCACACATTCATATACAAGTCAAGGTAAGAATCTATGTGATCCCTTTTTCTTGTACTTTGAGGTATGAGTTGTAACCCATTCGGGGTGGGGGGTGGGGGGGGGGGGGGGGGGTCTGTAGCACTGGTCTGTAGACAACCTGGGTTAGCAGGTGGCTTTTTGGCCCAGAATGTGTCACAGCTAGACAAAGGAACCTGAGGATGTCTCAATTAGCACACGAGCGCAGTGAAGCTAAGCACATCCATAGCCGCAGGGGAGTAAAATAAGGGTAACCATGAAGACAGATCGTCTGGAGTAGCAGCTAGCTAGTGGATAACAAGACACAGACAGTGACAGTGACAAGTAAAACTGCTTCACATGGAGCTACACGGATCATGGAACTAGTCGAGCTGAATTAGAGACATGACAAGAGGGCTCTAAGTAGCAGAATTAG
Organism: Labrus bergylta; assembly: GCF_963930695.1. Classification (NCBI taxonomy): domain Eukaryota; kingdom Metazoa; phylum Chordata; class Actinopteri; order Labriformes; family Labridae; genus Labrus; species Labrus bergylta. The sequence continues at coordinate 20,302,306 of NC_089198.1, read as the reverse complement.
CATCTTTTTTTGATTTGCGCAACATAGGCCCTGAATCAGCCAGAATAGTTTACAACCCATTCAGACAAAAAAAAAAATCATATACACAATGGAGTTCAAAATTACTTAAAGGTACAGACTCAGGTCTTATCCTTCAATTCTTCCCCTCTAACAGAGATTTACATTTCCCCTGTGTGGATATCTGTTAATAGAAATGTACGTATTTTGTTGTGCCAAAGGACAGTGAGTGATACGTTCATTAAACATGGCTGGTCATGGAGAATGTTGAAATAATTAGCATAGCTTTTACAATAACACAAAATGTCATCCGAGTGATAATGCCATGCCACTGGAGCCTCTCTGAATGAAGCCATTTTTAGATGAAGAGTCATCAAAAGTCTTTAGAGGGAACTCAATAGCATTCTGCTTTATGAGAAAAATAACTACGGACAAAAATTATGGATCTATGTAAAGTGGTAATTCAAAGCTAGGTACAGAGTTAGGAGTAAATGAAGGAGAAGACAAAACGTCTCTATTGTATTGAAATCATCCAAGTCAAGCCCTGTTTGGTATAATATGAAAGAAGTACAGACTTCCACCAGTTGTTCAATTTCATATCCATAATTTGTCTGTCAGGCTGTTTGCCTGTCCTCCCCAGCACAGAATCAGCACTGTGTTGAATTTATGCAGATTGGAAGAGGACTTCACTCGGATGGGAAAAAAATGAGACAGAAAGAAAAGTGAGAGAGGATTGAAACAAAAGACTGTTACAAACAGTATTCTTTCTTACTCTCTCAATCATTCATTCTCTGTTCCTCCCCTGCAAATCGTTCTGAAACATTTATGTTGATATTTCCATGAGCTGCGCCCTGCTTTGTCCTCTAGCTCCTTTAAGAGTGAATTGCTCTGTATCCTAATTCATATTGTAGCATTCCCCTCCTTTCCTCTGTAATTCTATCTGCGATGCATTCGGCCTTAATGAGACAACCGCTCCTATTTATAGCTATGTATCGCTACTTAAAGGGCCCTGTGACTGAGGATGTTTACCCCAGGCTGTTACACAGCTTGAGTGAAAACTTTATAGGAAGAAGCGGATCTCTTTCTGTTTGTGTATGTGTACTCAAAATATATTCCAACGAAGTCTGTGTTTGCTGCCATCTTAGAAGAAACATGGCATGAATCCTTGCTATGTTTGAGTTGAATAAGCTACGAAACGTAGGTGCTGAAAGGTGATGAAAGAGCAGAAGGGAGGCTGAGTTTACAGCAGAGAAGAGCAGAGACCAAAGGCGCTTGGAAAAAAAAAACGCTGAGACGTTTATATGACAGAAAAAGTGATCTCAACATTCAGATTCAGTCTGTCTTTGTGGTACCATAATAATTCCTCCCTTACGTCGCTCCGGGCTGCACCAGTTGCTGTGTCCTTAACTTTTTCTGGCCTGTTTTAATCCCTGGGGAATGGGAGTGGAGGAAGTAGGCCACGCGCCACATAGCTCACTCTGGAGGCGAGGAGTCTGGATTGGCTCACTGTGTAACACATGGGGGAGAGGTTGCTCATATATCCTTACTAATTACAGGGGAGAGACAGGCACAGAGAGAGAGACTTATGCATGATGGCTGCGGGCAACATATACTGTACAGAAGGTATACAGGTACAGGGAGCATATTGTGAAGGTGAATCAAGGACAAGTCAGAGAATAGGTGTTTAATTGCAGCACAGTTTTGTCATAGAGTCTCACCTGCAAATTGTGTATATGCATATGTGTACATTTGCTCATAGTTTCCTGTTTTATGGCTATCAATTGAATTTTTGGGTGGCTTAGAAGTCATAGTTTGAGAATATTGGATTTTCCCCCTTCTTTTCAGATAAATCATCTTTACATGGTCCTTATTTTCAGCCATTCATCTGTTGAGTCTTATTACTGTTTCTAGGGTGACGGCCCCTCTCTCACAGCCCCTCGGTTCACCGCAGCTCCAAGGTTACAGAGGAAGTTGTCAACATGGACTTCCAATTAGCACCACGGAGAAGTTACACACTGTTTCATGTCTGCTTTGCCCGGCCTGTGATCCCCAGCATTAATCCTGAAGGATGGATGATATAACACACACTAGGTTAATGGCTGTCTGTTCTTAATAAGTATTTCACTAACATCACCATGTGTTTTTTTTTTTGTTTTTCTAACTCCCCTTCCAACGCCTCTGAGTGAATCTCGCAGCTTTCCTAACATCCCCCCTATATCCCCTTATTCCCAGTCTTTTCCTCCACTCATCCCAGCAGACTCCCTTCTCTTACTCCCTCTCTCTCACTAAAAAGAAACAGTCTGACTCAAACTGAGTCATCTCGGGCTAATGCGTGATAGGGCAAGGCCAGAGGGAGTGGAGAAAAGAGGGCAGGAGTGGAGATCTGACTCATGTCTCATATGACTTGAGATTAAGCCTGGGAATGTGGTTATTGCTTTTCTCTGTCACCTCACTTGATTCTGTTTTCACTTTGCTTCTGGCAACAATCACTTAATTCTGTTGATCTCATTTTATACATCAGGGATCTTTTAACTAACTTAAGCCATTTAAGTATTTCTTTATGCAGCTCCATTAACTGTTAACTTTGTCAAAATAAGTTACTTTTCCTTCACTTGTTTTTGTGGCTCACTTTTGTGGATCAATAATTGGTTTATACTTTTATGATCCTTGTGGGGAAATGAAGGAAGCTACACCCATAAATAGTTACTGAATGCTGCCAAGGAAAAAAGGCAAGAAGCGGAAAACAGTGAAGGTTATTAAAAAGTTTAAAAAAAAAATCAATTTCAACTGATGAAATGATTCCTTTAAACTGTGAAAGTGTAGATGACAATAGTGAAATATGGTAATACATGTATTTAAATAACAAGGATACAAATCTGAGATTTACACATTAATGGAACCATAAAGGACAAAAAGAAGCTGCTGTAGTAAATGATTATACTTACCAAGGCTATTATCTGTTAATCGATCACATTGAAGTTAAAATATGCCAACCAGACTTCACTTGGACAAAACGACTGAAATAACTTGAAGTAAGAGTTTCAAAGCTTCTTTGATTTATTTTCCCACCTGAATCCTTTTGTTGTCCTATTTGCACTGTATATTTGTTAAAAGCTGGATTTAACTGTGTCTTTGCTGTTGGAAGAACAGTTTCCAGGAAAAGCATGAAGCTGGCCCAGATGTCAGCTTAGAGGAGCTTTGTATGCGTAGCTGGGCTTGTTCCACCTCTCTCTTTCTCTGTCACATACACACACACACACACACACACGCACACGCACACGCACACGCACACGCACACGCACACACACACACACACACACACACACACACACACACACACACACACACTCACGCACACGCACACATGCATGAATTCTCCCTCTCTCTCTCTCTGTCTCTCTCTCTGTTACACAGACACACACACACACACATGCGCAAATTCTCTCTCTCTGTCTTTCTCACACACTTCCTGAGGTTTTGTATGCATAGCTGTACTCTCTTGTGAACAGAGCTTACTGGTATTAACCCAGTTTCACTTTTCACGCACCAAGGCCCTTTCCTGGGGGAGCAGCCTTGTGGGAGAGAGAGAGAGGGAAATAGAAGAGGTGGGAAGGGTAGAGTGAGGGACTCTGAATACTTGTATGAATGTCAGGCCCTTTTCATCGCATTTAAAACAAATCGAGAATTCTCCCAAAGTGGTTTCCAAGGAAACTGTGCTCAAGGAAAGTCTGGTGCAAAAAAAAAAAAAAGGTCTCCATGGGAGGTGACCTCCCACGTTTGACCACTGTCATTGTCTGGCAGAAGACATTTCTGTCTTCACATTACACTTTGGTAAAATGTACGTTATCCTGTACATTAGCATCAGTGCTTCTTATAGTTAAAGGGGTCAAGTGGACATTTTTTACATCATGTATGCTTGGTGAAACGGTCATTTTTCATCCAGGTGTCGGATGTTTATTTTTGTCTGACCCCAGGTGCAGCTGAGCCAGGAGTGCATGCGGGCCATGATGAGGATGACTTATTGCCCCCACTGCCGCAGCATGGCCTCTGCCAGACCTTGTGCCAACTACTGCAGCAACGTCATGAAGGGCTGTCTGGCAAACCAGGCTGACCTCAACACAGAGTGGAGGCATCTGGCAGGTGGGCAGCACACACACACACATCCACACGTGCATCCGATTTAGCCATATGCTTTCTCAAATGTTCAACCAGCACATGGTGCTACCCTGTGCTCTGAATATTTCAGGTTTTATTTTAGCCAATGCACTTCTTATTAACCCTCTAACACTTTCTGAATGCTGACTGTGTTTCCTGTCTTTGTAGAAACTATGATGCAGGTAGCTGGACGCTTTGATGGCCCGTCTGGTGTGGAGACTGTGGTCGTCTCTCTTCCCTCTCGCATATCAGAAGCCATGTATACCATGATGGAGAATATAGAGACCATCAACAGCAAGGTCAGAGCATACATCGGTTCATACATACAGTTGAATAAACTAGACAAACTGTTTTACTAAGAACGAATATGACTAATAGATCATTAAAACAACATTGAATTGATTTGTGCACTGAACAAAAGTGCTGCAAGCATAAATTAAAAAACCTAATGTGTCCTTTTGTCAATTATTTTATCAGCACTGACCAAACAAAATCTGTATATATATATATATATATATATATATATATATATATATATATATATATATATATATATATATATATTTTTTTTTTTTTTTTTTTTTTTTAATTGTTCCGTACATGTCAAAACACACAACAGAAAAGGACAAAGAAAAAAAAAACAATTCACACTTTATCCCATGTACGGAAAGGAGCAGGGATAAGAATAATTTTTGTTTTGCCTGCCCCTTACTCAAAAAGCAACAATAAATGTCTGGGTGGTCTGTCCAAATTACAATCAATGAATGAATATCATGCCAACATAAAACAAATCTGACAATTCAGTCTTTACTTCCTCAGAAAGTAGAAGGAAAAAACATCATTCGCTGAAAATGTAAATATGGAGTTGAGAATACGGCTTGCTGTGTTATTTCGTCAAAAAACTTGTAATACAAAATAGTTAAATTATTAGCTGCAGAATCTCATATCACTGTGACTATGCACTAATGGATTATGTTACACTATCTTCCACTGAGAGAACAATAATGTACTGTGAGATGACATGTTAGTGGAAGATCATATCTTTGTCACATTTTTCTCAAGTCATTGCAGAACAATTAAAAGTTTTGAAAAGATTCACTTTCTTTCAAAACATCAGCCGGTCCATGAGCTTCATGGCACACGCTGTAACCCTCTGGTTTGACTTAAATAAGTGCAGTCTCCTTTTCTCTTCTTGTGGGGAGTCAGTAAAAGTTCAACTTGAAAACATATCTCTATGAAAGTGTATATTTTTGAAATTCTGTGCTAAATGTAGTCAGTCAGCTGTCAGTCAAATCAGTTCAAAGCACACCCACATAATCCCTCTGAAGCAGATTAGCTGCTTGTTGCGTATTTGGTCATGAATATTTTATGTTATAGACAAATAATACAGATTTGAAACCAGCCTTTCTGAGCTTTAAAGTGTTCATATCATCTGGTTCAGCAAAGGAATAGAAGCAAGGAAGTCAAGAATGTTTAATGTGTAAACAGATCTCAGGTCTTTGTATGCGCCTTATTTACTTACCATTTATTAGTTTGTACAATTAACACCTTTTGCACCATTAGATAATGTATTTGCAAAGCCTAACACACCTAGTTTAAAATAAAACAGCTTGTGAGTCATGACAGAACCTGCAAGCCAAGCATTTACTTCACTCTTTATTGGTGTTCGAGCCAGAGTTTTATTTGATCCTTAAAGTTGTTTGGTTAAGGTGGAAAAAAGTGCAGACGGTGAGAGAACAGACAAGGCTTCCTCTGTGTCGGTTTGCTGTTAAAGAGCTTGGCTGGCTTTATGTGAACCATGCCTGCCTCGAACCTGCTTCAGAACGATGATGACATGCAGCTTCGACTTCTGATCTTCGTCTGCAGAGTGACGAGCTGTGCTGATCCCATAGAAGTCAATGGTGTCTGTGGTATAATATCAGGGTCGACAGTGTAGGATAGATTATCCCCTATTTACATAATCTGTTAACATCAAAGCATATGTTTAGTTATGTCATTTTTATCCACAAAGACTCAGCAGATACAGAGAGAGAAACTGCAGTATGCATAATTAAAAGTGCTGTAGGGCTATGTAGCACCATGTGCTGCAAAAACAAGAGTCAACACCATATTATTTATGTGCATTATTTAATGTGCTGTGCACCAAACAACTCGTACATGTTCTGCTGACGGACACGAGTGCAAGCTTAAGACAGGATTATTTTATAGTTTCAGATAAAGGTTCAAAGGCTTGAGGCTCCTCTAAGCAGGACAGATTGGATGACAGATTGACTGCAGTCTAACTGTATTCCCTGGGCTCCATTTATAAAATGTAAGCCTCGTAGGGACGAGTAGTGCCTTCTGAGCTGTGGCTCATTTGCTGCAGCAATGCAGTGATTGACTCTTGGGGTCAAGCAGTTCCACTTGTCACTGTTGGTTTTCTAAGGTAGAGATTTGTGTGCAGTAATATGCTTAAGGCTTCTCTGTGTGCTTATAGACTTACAATTTCACCAGCCAATGCAGAATGTTTTCTTGCTGATGCAGTTTGAGAATGGGTCTTTGAGAATTTATTTACAGAGCTCGGTCAAGTGTGAGATTTTAGTCTTGTTTGTTTACACTTACACCTATAAAGAGTGTTAGTATAAAATACACATGCTATGAAGATGAGGTTTATAGAGGGAGTCTGAAGCCTTATAAGGTAAGTTACCAGTTGTTGAGAAAGAACTTTGGGATCTGTTTGGATCCTTGCAGTGATTGGGAAGCTGATTGAAATTAAAACATTTTTAAGTAGAGAACTGGTTTGTCCTTTTGGTGACCTCTCCTCCTCTCTACATTCTGTTTCACGAGTGTTCTCCTCTCCCTCCTGCCCCAGTTGTTCCAGGCATGTGGCAACCTCAGAGAAGGAGCAACCAGCAGCACAGGAGTCGATGAAATCCTGAAGAGAGGAAAGGTCACAGTGGAGGACAAACTGGCATCCAGCTCCAGCAAAATGGGCAGACTGGTTAGTATTTACCTCAAATGTATCCTTGTTATTGCTCTCTGATGATCTAATAAGTGGTGCTTTATGATGCAGGAACCATTGCTCAACATGGTTTGTTAAACTGCTTTAGCTGCTCATTTCCCCTTTCCACAGACCTCTATGGGGTGATTGGGTTTGAATGAATGCTTGGGTGCATGGATGGGTCAGATAAATGAGCCCTGCATTCAGTTATTGAAGACACAGGACTTTTTCTGACTTTCCCGTTTGAATGATCACTCATGATGTTACACAAAGTTTAAAAGCTTCTGAATCTGCTCTTGTCAAACTCTTTCCCAGGTGTCTGATGTGACAATAAGACTGAGGGACATGCAGCCGTACTGGGTTTCTCTCCCGAGTGTCCTCTGCAGCGACAGAGTGGCCACAGGAACAGGGGCTGAGGACAAATGCTGGAACGGCATGAGCCGTGCCAGGTAGGGAACATCAACCTACACAGAAATGCCTTTCAAAATAAAATAGTTGACATGCTTACAATCAAGTACAATACAACTGGTATGATCTTCATATTTAAGCAAATAAGCATTGAAATAATACATTTCATAATATCTCACTTCAGATGAACAGGAGTAAAGGCTGCAGATGTTCTTTGAACATGAAATAGATATTGCAGTGTCCATCATGCAGTTTTAATATGTGACGCATTAAGAAACCCTGCTAGTGGTACAAATCTCCAGACAGATGCTATCGAACTACTCAAGTAGAAGAGATGGCTTCATGAAAGGAGCAGCAGCTGAATGCACAGAACAAAAAGTGGGGGGATGTTTATGCTTCTTTCATTTATTGAATTCAGATCATTGAACGTTAAACTCTTTAATCTGGCTTTTAATTAGAATGGATTAAAGTCATTTACTTCATTATGAAATGCTCACTTTTTGTATTTAAGTTGTAAAATCTTTTTTTTTTCTTATCTTTTACATGTAATTAAAAAGCTTTTTAATGTTTTTTTATATATGTTTTTCCTGTTAATAATGTTACAGTCCACCATTTTCTGCTTTGTCACCTAATGAAGTCTTTCAAGCAACTGATTTCACAGCATTCTGACAAATAAGGGAAATTCAGTGTTATAGTTTACAATCTTTGCTGCCATTACCTGCAGCGGAGACTGTTTGTTCAAAACTGCATAGCATCCAATGATCTGTAAAGAGATGATCAGGATTCAAGCACAAGTGTTCATGTGTGGCAGGTACCTTCCAGAGGTGATCGGTGATGGCCTCGCCAGTCAGATCAACAACCCTGAGGTGGAAATCGACATCACCAAGCCAGACATGACGATACGGCAACAGATAATGCAGCTGAAGATCATGACGCACCGCCTGAAGAACGCTCTCAACGGCCAGGATGTGGACTTTCAAGACACCAGTGAGTTCACTTTAACTTTTTATCAAAGCCAAGATTCTTGTGAACATTCAGCAGTGACTTCATCTCAGAGGATCCAGAGATGATTAAAAGCTTTTAAGAAGTCCTAGATTAAAGGACATAAACAACTCTGTTCTTCTGAGGAGGCAGCACATTTTCTGTCTTAGTTTAAGCCTCTCTAGCGGAATGGTGAATAGGTTTGAATGAAGATGAAGATATCAAAATGTTTTGCCTCCATCAAAGTGCCTTTAGGATTAAATTCAGGTCATATTTATTCCTCATAATGTCAGGAACTCTGGATCTCACTGTAGATATAATTCTCGTTGTTTTTTTTGTGCTTGCAACTCGACATCCAAACTCATATTTTGTATGTTGTGGTGAGATAAATATGTTGATTATTTGGCACAGTTTTCAGCAACACCATTTGTTTATTTTATGCATATCCTACAACTAATGTCCAACTTCTGTGTCTTAAGGTGATGACGTCAGCGGTTCAGGAAGTGGCTCGTGTGCCGACGAGATGTGTTCCCGGGGCCCACGCATCGTTGCCCCCTCCACTGACCGACCGGTACTCTACCCCTTCCTTCCTGAAAACAAGGAGGTGAAAGCCTCAGCCACTCGGAGCCTCCCCTGCGTCTCTATCTACCTGCTTCCACTTCTCATGTTGCTGCTGCGGCGATAATTGACCGGGGATTCTACCAACTGGGACTGAGTTTGGGACACGTTGAGGATGGGAGGTGGGGGGGCGGAGTTTGAAAGAGGGAGGAAGGAGGAGCTGGGGGCGTTAGTTACTTTGCCAAAACGAAAATAAGTCAAATGAAAACAGTAACAACAACAAAAAAAATCACTTGGATGGACTTCCTTTTGTTTTTTTGGAACAAAATGGAGTGTTCACAAATGTTTCGGTTTTGCTCTTTTCTTTTGTTTCTCGCTATATTATGACTAGAGCTGGTCTTTTTGCATTTTCTTATGTTTTTTTTTTTCCCCTGGTGTTTGGGTTCTCTGAGATTATATCTGTACCTAAGACATGTGTAAGACTATATTGTTAACAGTATGTTGGTGTTGACACCACGGGTAGAGGGAGAATGGAGCTTTGCAGTGGCACTTAGATTCATATATTTGTTATCTCAATCCTTAAAAAAAAAATAAAAAATCACTTGTATTAAGTAGAATTATTTATTTATTAATAACTAACAACAAACCCCACTCTCTGATAGTGATAGAAAAAGTGCACAAACCAAATGCCTAAAAGAAAAAGATTTTTTTTTAGAGGAGCATAATCTGTCAACACAACCCAGCAGACCTCTTAATATGATCACACTTACACGCTCTCTTACACTGAGGATGAGAGCCCTCCACGTCAGCACTTTTTGCAATATCATCCTGTAAACTGTATTAATAACCGTGGCCACATTCACATTGACATCATCATGTAATGCAGGAGTTACATGACCTGTCTGCTCCATCCATCCACTCACCCCTACATCGACGCCCTGCTGAGGCAGAGATCCCTCTTTCTCTCTCCCCTACGCCTTGCTGGCTGTGTGGGGATCAACTCAAGAGTTCAGTGTTTGCAAAACACACTCTAGGCCGGGCCCAGGTCTCAGATGACAGCAGCTTCCCACTATAGAGCTCTGCATGAGGCGCATGTAGGGGGGGGGGGGGGGGGGGGGGGGTCTGTTTAAGACTGTGCTCTCGCAGCAATGGATTGCAGTTGAGGATTTTGGAAAGGTGTAGAAGAACAGAAATGAACACAGACGCAGGAACACTGCTGTCATGCAGTGCTTTACTTTAGTTCTAATTCTCACAATAGAGCAAAAAATATACACGCATCATTCAGTGTGCTCCCTGCAAAGGCCCAGTGCTCCTGTGATTAGCATCATAATTGCAACGAGAAGTGTCATTATTTTTTGTCTAATTGCAGCAATGATCCATATCAGGATAGAAACCCACACCATGCACGTCTTTGAATTTTACTTCTATTTCCATGTCAGACACAAAAAGTGTATATATTTTTTTGTTTCCTAGAAAAAAATAGCTATCAAATGTTCTAACAGCCGGATCGCCGTACACTTAGTACTCTTACTTCATTCGTCATCTGTCATAATGTATCCATATCTGCCTTCCATTTTTTCTGCAGCTTTTCTATATTAGTGCCTCTTTCGTCCCACCCCCCTCCTCCACTCCCTCCACCTTTTCTCTCTGCCTCTCATCAGTTATAATGACCTTTAAAGCGTTCCTCCTGCTTCTACATGATGGCAAGGCAATATGACAATGACACAGTGCTTCATTACGTGTCAAACTTACTGTGGAATGATTGTGGGAACACAGTGTGAGGCTTTTCCTGATTAGAAGCTTGCTGCGGAGGAAAGGCGTACCTTTTTTTTTTTTTTTATTCATTTGAGAACGCAACATGCAGGACGGTGGGACGATGCTTCCGTGTGTGTTTGTGAATGAGTTTGAATGTGAGTCTTCAGTTGGAGGAAATGGGGTGGACTTTAGAGCCTTTACTATCTCCATTGGATGGTAAAGAAATGAAATGTATTGAAATGTAGGGGACTAACATCGTATGACAGACTGACGGGATATTAGCATAGCTCAGTGTTCAGATTTTCAACCTACTACTGTAATAATTCCTCGTCTGTGATGTATGTGACAGAGGAATTTGATATGGAGGACATAAATGGACATGCTTTTTTAAAGTACATCATTGCTTCAGTTCCACACTGGGACAATCCGCTATAACTCATCTTAGGTCCGTTTATAATACTGCAGATCCAATTTAACAGTTTGGGGGTCTGTCAAAGTTTCCAAAGCACATCTGTTAGAAACTTGATAACTGCTCTGAAGAAGGGGCAATTTAGAGTCAAATTTGTTACCCGACAGGATTTTTTTTATGATATTTTTCTGTTTGTTTTTTTTGACATGCTTTATTAATGAATGCTGTGTGTGTGTGTGTGTGTGTGTGTGCGTGTGTGTGTGTGTGTGTGCGCGCGCGCGTGTGTGTGTCTGTCTTCCTGTTAGTCCCTGGTAACAAAATCTGCCTGTGACTGCCTTTGACACTTTGTCTAGAGTTGGGGTCAAGATTGAAAAAGAAAACAGACACATGATGACATTAGATGTTCCATTCGGGACAAAAAAAAAAACACATTTTGAGCAAAGAACAATTAGCAAGAGCGCTAAGTGGGTCTTCTTCTTGGGACCCTTTAAAACAAAACTGACTCTGAATGTGAAGGTACACATTAAACCCTCTAAATGATGAAAAGTGACTCCAACTGTTATGGTGACATTCCAATTCAAAGACGACTTGTAACTCACAACTTCAGTTTCAATGACTGCCTGACAATGTCATCGGCTGAAATTTGCACAACCCCCCCTCCAAACCCCACCCTCCTTTCTCTCTCTCTCTCTCTCTCTCTCTCTCATCATTCACCTTTTGATCACATGAATTTGTTGCTCAAAGTCCCCAACCCCTTTTTATGAAACCTGCACTTTTATGAGGCCAATAAATGGCATTGTCTGCACAAAGACATCACAAGATAGTTGATCGATAACTTGAGTCAACACCTTCCAGAAATGACTATTGATTGGAGATGTGTGTATGCAGATAGAAACGGCCCAGCAAGACGTCTCCTATTCAGCTGTGGTCAAACAGTGTAAACACAAAGCCCCTGTGTGTGTGTGTGTTTGTGTGTGTGTGTGATGGCGAGGAGGACGTTCATTCAGAGTCTCTGATCTCTGATCAGTTTCTGCAGTTCAATCCTGCCGTCCTCATCAGGCGCCAAATATGCAAAGCTGATTATCCCACCATTTAAAGACAGCTTTACTCTACACTGAGTTGAACATGGGAGGAATTTCTTAAAGGTGCCAATTTAAGAGGAAATTAATTTTCTTGTTTTTATTTACTTTGGTTTTGTTGTTAACAGAAATCTATGGAGAGTTTGTGCTTATGGTTAAGAAAGAAGCCAGAAAGAGGTTGAAAAATACAAATGTCTCATTTGCTGTTGTACCTGAAATCTTGTGTCAATTATATACATTGTAAGATTTTCAACGTGCCTGTGTCCTGTGTCTTTAATGCTATATTATGTGTGAGTTTGTGTGTTTTTGATTAAGAAAATCCTATTTTCTATGCTGACATCTGGTAGATTTTTTTTTTCAAAAACTACATTTTCAAATCATTTCGCACATACGCAAACAACATGCTGATCTGTTTTATAAGAGAAAGGAAGAGTCTGCTTTCTTCAAATTCTCCATCTCATCTGCCAAAGTTGTTTCCCAGAGCGCACCGGGGCACACTGCCACCTAAAAAAAGGTCCGCTGCTCCAGAAATGATGTCAGAGGTGACAGCTGCTGTCTTGAAAAGCTGCCACATGTTTCGGAGCACACTAAGTGCTTTGTCTTGTTCGGTGTGTAGACAAAGGAAAGATCATCCCGCTCATGACGTTTTAACAAGGTGTACTTGACCATGATCCTATGGGAGGATGAAATACCAGGCTCAACATACAGCTCTGTTATATACAAAGTCCTTCAGATATGTAAATGGAAGGACTGTGTGGTTTTTAAGGCAGAGCTACACTCTTTCCACATCTGTCATGAAGTTACAAATTATAGGAGAGAGAAACGCAGGCAAATGCAGCAATGCCCCCCCCCCGAAATATGTAAAAATATAAGATTATGAATATTTAAATATGTCACAATAGGTCTCCATGCTGTACTCTCAGGCTCTAAACCATGCCAAAATATACAGAGACTATAGTTGAAGGTTGAACTTGTTCACACCAGCGCCTGTCAAGAGTCACAACACGAGGATTCAAAGACAAACTCGAGCTGTGTGGATATATTTTACAGTCCCTCCCTCAAATTATTTTGAATGACTAAAATGCTATTGTAGTCACCAATAGAGTGCATTTGTTTCCCAAGAGTAAGACACAGGTATTATTAATGTTGCTTGAATTAATAATACAGGAGGTCAGTGCTCTTCCCTTACTGTAGCTGCTGCACACATACAGAGATACACACACACACACACACATACACACACATCCTCAGTTATCGATTGTGTCTGAAGCGTTTCACCTCCTCTCTCTCTCACACACACACACACACACACACACACACACACACACACACACACACACACACACATCCATCGGCACAGGAGTCGCTCAGCCTTTTGGCTTTCAGCTCGTCCTGCTCAAAAGCACGTTTATGAGCGACTGCTCTGCAACCTTGGCTCGTCTCTGTATTGAAGAAATCAGCCCAACAGGTTGAAACGTTTGTTATTAAAAAAAAAAAAAAAAAAGCTCAGTACACCACCACAGGCTCCATCATATACTGTAACTAGTACCGTGCAGTTAATATCTCATGAAAGCCATTTATATATATATATATACGTTTCAAACATGTATGTAATGAATAGAGGAAAATGATTTGCTACATACAATTCTGAATACATTTCAGTGTTAGAGATGGGAAGATGAATAAGTTCATCTCTTGTGTTGAGGAGACAACAAGCTTTTGTCTCATTCTCTCCTTTTTTCAGCAGGGCAGTGCAATGCTTTCAATATCTTTAAAATCTACTCAAGGGAAAGTGAATGTTTGTAATGAATAATAATCATATTTGGACTATATCCACTCTATTTCAATCCAGCATGCAGAATGGGACATCAAAAAGTCAAGGTTTCAACCAGAGAGATATCCAAGATTGAACAAGTCTGTAAGTTTGGCTAAAATTACTCTGCTGCAGTCTATTCTCCTTCTGAACCTGCCTATATGGACACAAATGTGTACTGTGCACTTTTTCCTTTTGGCTTATTAGACATATTCTCTCACCTTTTTACTCTCTTTGATCTGCTTTGTAATTGAACAGAAGCCTCACGCTCCCTCTCTGTTCCTCTGTCCAGTACAGAGCTGTCCGTGTGTTGTACATCAGAAGTTATATATGAGATCAAGGGCTTCACATCATAGCCTGATGATGACTCAAAAATGAAATGGGTCAGACTATAAAAAAAAGTCCTTACAGACAGGGCTACCTGAAGTGTAAACAGTACAAATGCATATACTGCCACCTAGTGGAACAATGCTTTCATTACAACTTTAAATAAAAATTAGATCACCAAAAAAGCAATTAGGAGTGAGACAGATTGGTTCTTTAAGGAATTCAAACTGAAATGATGATTTTAAAAAAGGGCCAACTTGACCTGAAGAAAAATGCTTCAAAGGCATAAATAGCAATTTCTGCTTTTTCTTAAATTAAAAAAAAAATGTGTAAATGAACGTTCGCCTCATATGCAGGAGTTGAAACAGCAGTAATTGTACAACTTTATTGACAATAGAAAAAGTCCAAGACATTGCCTTGTTGGAAATGATCAAACTTTCTGAGTGAAATAAGAAGCAGTTATTTCCTACAGTTTAGTGTCAGTAAATATAACGACAGATAAAACTCTTGTGTCTGTCGGCCTCTGGTGGTTGAAGCTCTCACCTGCTATAAATATAAATATAAAGTGTCGGCCTATTTTTAGTCCGTTGTCCCACAGTAAAGTATATTACTTTTATCAAGCGTGCATACAACTGACCTCTGTAAATTCAGAGACTTTTGGGTTGTTTTGAAACATAGAGATATCTTTCACAGAATGTGTGTTGTCCTGTGTGTGTGTGTGTTGTTGTTCAGTTGGAACACTAAATATTACAAAAGTCAGAAAAACCTTAGACAGTAAAGCTTTGAAATATTGCCTTGGATTCGGATTCATCATTAGCAGACTGATGTCCATGTCTTCAAAATGTTTGCTTTATAGAAGTATCTATCAATATGTCTGTGCATGTTAAACAGTTATTTATATGAAAGACTTGATCACAGTTCTGTGGGAGGCTAAACCTAAACGCAACCTGCTGCAGTTATGACAATGTTGTTCCAAATTTGAGGGGAGGAAGAGCGATGAAGAAAAAATGGCTTGTCTTTGAGAGACAGAAAGATAAAGTGATGTGGCAATAATACCTTTAACCTCTAAGATATGTCTTTTTTTTTTTATTTCCCATCTCAATAGTTCAGGATAGCAACTTAACTCAGAGCAGACTTCATTGTAACCACTGGATGGCAATGTTTTATTGTCTGACCTGCTGTGGATGGCTATGTGTTGGATGGTGGCTCTTGAGCTAAAAAGCCATGTCACTGTTTAAAATAACAGCAATGTTTGAGATGATAAGTATTGAGTTAAATGCCAGAGCAAATTAAGATTTTCACTGTGCTATTAATACTTTTTGGCGGTTTTGTTTTTGGGTGGCCTTTTTTCGAAATACATCTAAAGAGAGGGCTACTATCATAAAACACACACACACACACACACACACACACACACACACACACACACACAAACACTCACTCACGCACACACACAACCTAAAGTGTAAGATATCACCTTTAAAACATTATCTCTAGTGTAGTGGTTGTTAGACTTAAGAGCCACATCTTTCTTCCCTGAAATATGTGTGGGAAACACAGTGAGATGACTTGCAAAGAACAATTTCTGCTGACAATGTCTCCCTTTTTTAAATAATTACTTTGGATTTTTTTCTCCAAGTAGGACCTAAAAGAGCCACAACTAGTCCCAAATGAGCCACATGTGGTTCGAGAGCTCCAGGTTGAGTATCACTGCTCTAGCGTGTAAAATTTGATACTTGTTTTTCAAAAAATCCAAATAACGAAACATTTCTTTAATAAACCATTATCATCGGGTTATGCTTTTTTTCCCCCCTGAATGATCTATGTCACTTAACAGAGGCAATGCAATAAAATATGTACTTTCTGCATTAAAAAATACTCATTGATTTCTTTGCCAGGGAGGTTCCACGAGGGCACCGACGCTAGCAAATTCTATTGACAATAAAAAAAAAAAAGAGGTTTATAGAAATGTAAAATGACTTTGTTTGTGGCAGAATTGTTTTTTGGCAAGTCACAAGATGGATGAAGGGCATGATAGTCTTTTCACATTTTGTTCATAATTGGTATGAACTTTTGGATCTGTTTCCCTTTATGTGTCGCCTATAGTAAATACATGAGGATTGAGGATTTCTGAAAATGCACTTTCAGCCTCCTGGTTTCCTCCTCGTTTCTGTCTCAACAAAAGTGTGAGCTTCATCATGGGTGTTGCTACGTCTAATTGCAGTGACCTATCTTAACCACTAGATGGCGCTGTTGTATCACCACCTGGCTGAACACAGCGGTAATTACAGTAAGTGTTGTTCAGCACTTCAAGATGTGGTTTCACTCACTGCTGGGAAGTGATTCCTTTCCTCATGCTGCACACACAAAGAGAAAATAACACAACACAAATAAACGCTATTGTGTCAACACACTTTTTCCAGCAGCTTGGAACGATTCCTCATGACACTTCATGAATCCTGCTGACATTTGAGTTACCCATGGGACATAAAAAGCCATCTTCTGTGACCTGAAACAATCCATAGTGACCTTTGACCCCTGAACTTCTCAGATGTCATGTCGCTCCTGGTGTGTGTGTGTGTGTGTGTCTGGAGTGGATGGGAGTGTTGAAGGGGGGCATCTTGCTGAACTTGTCACTCTGTCTGTCTGTCTGTCTGTCTGTCTGTCTGTCTGTCTGTCTGTCTGTCTGTCTGTCTGTCACTCTGTCTGTCTGTCTGTCTGTCTGTCTGTCTGTCTGTCTGTCTGTCTGTCTAGGAGTACAAAAGCAGTGGACGATTTCACCGTGTTAGGCCTCGAAGACAGCATCTACATATAAGATATCCTGTATCTGTTTTTTAGATATGCAAGATATTTACAAGAAAACTTGGAGCAGATGTCAAGTGTGATATTGATTAATGCTTACATTTCCGTGATTCAAAAATGTGGAAAATTAGTAGCACCAAGTCAGGGCTAAATTATGCTTCTTGTGCTACCTGTTGCATACAGAACATTTGAATTGTGAATGTCACATTAGTCTCGGAGTAAACTCCTCATTTAGCTCAAGCATATAAGTGCATGTGATCAGTTAGAGTGAATCTACTGTGAAGTGGACATCTGATGTCTTGTACTTTTAGTTAAAAATATTGAGAAAAAAAATCCCTGCACACTTGAATGAGTGACAGGTGCATCAGAGGTGGGAACAACTCAAAGACACTGAGAAAGGCTCCCGCACACTGTATGCTTTAAAGTTTTGGTCTGACCAACCTTCATCAGGCATAATTATCCATTATAATTATGAATGTATCTAGGTTAAGTGTGCTTGTATCATTGATCATATTTTGTAAATGCAGCGTTTATTTAGGAGTCTTTAGCTTTATGCAACAGCCTAGTCCAACCATGTTCAGTTGTGTTACAGATATATTTGTTACTGGCAGGAAAAAAATTGAGAAAACATGAGCTACCAGAAGCTTGAACTGACAATGACTATTAGAACAAACAAAAAGAAAGTAAAAGATATTACTTTTCTCAATACAACACATCCTCCAGCTCTCTCAACACAAGACACAATTTGATTGCATTTTCCAGTTTCTAGCAGCTCTTCCATTTCCTCGCTGTAATTAAGTGTGGTCAGACACTGTACCTCAACAGCCCTCTCCGAAATCAAACTGTTTTCAGTACAAATGCTGACACATTTCAACATGTCAATTCTGCCAGTTTCACCCAGTTTGAAAGCATGGCATAATCACACTCATGCATCTTTTATGAGGAGTGAGACTGGGATAGGACTCTCACCTCCATCCTTAACAGCAGTTGATCAGCTACATTTCCCAGCAACAATGGGATACAGAAGGATATATCCTCAGGGGAAGGGAGTGGAAGAGGCTTGGTGGATAATGCTGAAACTGCCCTGGTTGCTATACTGGCCTACACTGGGAATAAAGCATGATGTAACCTCTTTGGAATATGGGTTCTTGGTGACCCTGACCCACTAGTCATTCACATTGTGTCCTCACTCTGGACCGATAAGCCCTGTCAACACACACACACACACAGAAACACACACACACACCCTCACAAATGTATATTCGACAGGTCATCCATCAAGCCTTCAATGAGCTGAGGATCTGGGGAGTGTGGACTAAATGAGAAATCATTGACTGGGAAACTGTGTGGTAATGGGTTCTGATTCTGATGGGCTAAGGGGATAAGAGCACACTGAGCCACCTGCATTTTTTGGTCGCAGTCTAAAAATGAATGCAAAAGAAGAGAAAAAGACATACAGTACAAAATAAGGATGGAGTAAAACATGGAGTGAGAGAAGGGATTGCTTGGATGTTGCTCACTTTTCACTTGTGCTCATTGCTTTGAGCCACACAACACATAACAGTGATTAACAATTAGTAATGGTCAACGAGCCAATGCTGAGTGATGTTGTTCGGAGACTGTGTTTTACAGCTTTAATTACTAATATGACACACACATTCTGCGTGCAGCACAGGCGTCTGACATTTAGGATTTGACGTCGGCTTTTGTTGCATTTGTGTGCATGTGTGTGTATGTGTGTGTGCATGTGTCCCCTATCACAGAGCCTGTAACAGGCTGATAATGCTGCGAGCATCACCTGGCAGCTATGTTTATTGATCTGATGATGCATGCTGGGAGAAAAGATTGCTTTCAAAGGTCAATATTAATACCAGAAGGTCAACGTGTTAACTCTGCGCTATTGTTTGTTTGCATTGTGTGCATGACTGCGTAACAGTTGTGTAGATGTGTGCACATGTTAAATGAGGTCATTATCTAAATAATAAATGTCTGAGTGCATTGTTGTCCCTTAGCCAAGTATCATTTTGACTCCTTCAGTCGTGCAGGCAAAGGCTTTGAGCACCGCTGTTAGTATGTGTGTGTTCCTACATGAGCATTTTACATGTGAATGCAATGAAATTTAAAAAATAAAATGATTTTTTCAATATTATGGGGCACAACAATACAACAATGTATTCAAAAATAAAAAGCGATCACAAACTTCAATTCTCACCTGGCGGAGCAAGTAATAAGAAAGGACTATGTTAAATCAAAAAGCAAAACAAACATATGTTTAATCAAATGAAATCAGTCTCAGATAATCTGATGAATCTGACTTAAGGTAAGACACTAAAACTCTGAATCAGCTCCACCACAACTTCCACTGTTATTAATCTGTGTTCCTGTTTGTTTCCTTGCATTTTTTGGATCCTGTCTGCACGCTTCGAAGTTCATAGTGATGTGACTCATGTAGCATTTCATCCAAATCAATCAATCTTTATGTAGCACTTTACAAAAAGGGCAGATCAAGGCCTAACTCTTTTTTATATTTCTAATGAAGACCCAACATGAATCCACCATGAGCACAGCTCTTGGCAACATTAGGCAAATAAACAGCGGCAAGAAAAAAAATACCTTTTAGCCGGCAGAAACCTCGAGCAGAACCAGACTCATGTTTAACAGCCATCTGCCACAACACTGTTGGGCTGGGAAAGTGGGATAGGCAGAAAGAAAAGAGATGACTCGACTAACAATTAATATTATGAGCATGTCAAGTGGCAGTGTAGAGATAAACTTAATATATTTTGATAGTCAGTGGGTTTATATTTAAACAGTTTAAAGTGAGTTTTTTTAGTTTCTGTATTCTGTTCACCTACATTCACCATGCACCTCAAGTCTATTGGGTTGGCAGCAACAGTCTAAATAGCGTTAACCCTAAAACCTGATCAACTAAAAGCAAAACTTTGCTCATGGCCAGACACAAACAGGGAAAATAAGTGAAAAAAACGTGTACTTAGTTTTGATACATCAACCTTTTAGTCAAAGTTTGGTCTTTGCTTATTGCATAGCAATATATGATGGCCATGAACATGTTATTGCTTAAACGGTAGTTACATTTTTGAGGACTGTTTCCTCCCCTTTTTTTAATAATGTCAAGAACTCAATGTAGCGTAGCCTGATTGCTTATCATGATGATCATAAGACACAAGCTTCACAATTTTCAAGTGCTAACAATGAATATGCAAATCGACATAACTTAGAAAGAAAACATATTTGAATTTTAGTCGTGACCTTCCTCCATAGATTCTGTCAACTGAATTTTAGGGGCTTTAGCCAACCTCTGCATATGCTAGTATTTGGCCCTAACATGCTCACCACAGGATTGGGCAAAGTAATTATAGCAAACTACTAAAATAAAACAATCAGAATCCTTACTCATTCTAAAATTAAATTGTTCTATTTTTTACTACTGTACTTGAGTGCATCACTGCATGCAAAACTCGTGCCTGTTCTGATCAGACAGACGAAACAAATAGAAAATGTCAGGAGGAAATTGCCGGACGGACAGCTTCAGAATACACCAAACATCCTCGTCAGGTAAAACACTGTTCAGAGAAATTAATTACTTAACCAATAGCATAAGCACCGGAAATTAAACTGCAATTAAAAGTTAAACAACAACCGTTTTTTTTTTTTTAATCTGTCTAACATTTTATAGGCTATTAAATCAAACACTATAGATACTAAGGATAGTAGGCTAAGGAAGGCTACTGCTAGCAGGTGGCTAACAGAACAGGTCATGAAACCTACAGAATATATGGAAATGAATGAAAAATATTTTAAATGCATGTAGATAAATGTAAAAGGAAGTGGTTGTGTCCACTGTTTCACAGCTTTATATTAATAAAAATGTTATCTGACTAACAGAAGGTAACATTTGGTATTCTAACTGAAAAAAGGTAGGCTATGTATTCAAATTATTTCTGCGCTATCTGCGAAATTGTAGCCTTCTTACAATTGTGTATTGTAATAGTATTTACTTTGTTCCCTTATGTCCTCAATTATTCTATCATCTCCTAGTCCCACTAGGTTTCACAGATAATCTGTCTAGACTACAGCCAGTTCATCCATCTGTATGTTCTCTCCTCAGCTGTGTGTAAGTGCTGCCCTCTTTGTATTCAAATGCCGCCCTGCAGTTTCATTTGCTTGCTTTCTCCACAGGTCGTCCTATGACGGAGGATCAGTGTATGGCAGACAGAGGGCAGATTGATTTGACCTCTGCTTTTCTCTCTTTCTCCTCCGCCAGATGTTTATCCCGTTTAGTGTGACGGACTCAGGGATGCAGTGTGTTGTATGTGTGTGCGTCATGCCCATACATACGTGGCTGAACAAAGCAGCGGCCCTGACAGAGGCAGACTGAGGTTGATAGATTGTACTGAACTATCTGTCACAGGCCAGGGAGCAGAGAGAAAAAGACAGGTCCAGGGTGGGGGAGATGGAGGGATGCATTTTGATGGTGTCCCTGTGAAACAAACAAGTAGACGAGTGGGATAGGCTGTCTCTAGGAGCTTGACATAAAATGATGAGCTGTCAGGCTAGTTTTGTTTTTTCCTCATTAACAAGTCCACCTCCTTAATGTTGCTTTGTGGACAGAAAAAATACTTTATGAGGCTCTCTCCGGTACGCTAGCCCCATGATAACATGTTTGGGACTACAAAAAAAACAATTTACCATGTGTCAAATGTGGTTGATGTCAAGGCATCTCGTTGGAAGAAAGGTTGGTGCATGAAAAGAGAGATTCATTACACCAAAGGTTAATAGGATACAATCTTAAAGCCTGCAAGTGAATGGGAAACTGATTAAAACCCCAGTGAACCTCATGTGTGATTAGAGAGCCCTATTATAAGCAAATGAATGCATCTTAATCACCATGGCCATCAAGAGAAATAATTGATCAGTGAATTGTTAAAGTGTGTCATTTTGTTGATGTAGGATGTTGATTATTTGCACACTGTTTTGGTGCCATGTATTGATCCTGAAACCTCAGTATTTACTTCTGATGGGGTTCAGTTGGGCTGCATGGTGGTACAGTGGTAAACGCCTCACAGCAAGAAGGTTCCTCCTGGTTTAAATCTCATCAGACAGGGCCTTTTTTTTATACGAAGTTTGCATGTTCTTCCAGTGCATAAGTGAGTTCCCTGCCTCCCTAAGTCTACTCCAGCTTTTTAACACAGTCCAATTTGTGACTCTTAATTGTCTGAAGGTATGAATGTGTGTGTGACTGGTTGTTTGTCTTTATATGTCATCCCTGTGATTGTCGAGTGAACAGTACAGGGTGCATCCCACCTCTCCTCCAATGACAGCTGGGATTGGCTCCAGCTACTCCAATGGGATAAGCAGTATAGATAATGGATGGATGGTGTTAGGTTTTCTGCTTTACTTTGTCACTTTTCATTGGTGTTGGTAGCTTTACCTTCTGCCTTTGCATATTCTTCCACCTGTGTGACTATGTACCCCGCTCTTATTTTTCCCCCCTGTGCCTGGTTAGTCTCATAATGGGATTAATTACCCTCACCTACCTGGTGTTTTGAGTCTTTTTCTTCTCCTATTTCTCGGTTAGTTCGGGACCTTGTCTGTGTGCCTGTTTCCCATGTAGCAATGTACCTCATGGTCTGCTTATGGGTCCTCTCTCTTTTTGTGAAAGCCCACACATGATATTTGGATGGGTGGCACCTTTTTAAGAAATTGTGCGCCCGCTGCTGGATCGTTGTCTGCAACAGAAACCCTATGGCAGCTGACAGATCACAGAGTGACTTAGGAGAGGGATGCACCCATCTATTACCCATCAGTCTGTGTTCGAGTCAGCCGCATCACTCACGCACATTTGAGTGTGAGCACATTGATACACAAAGAGTAAACACAAGACGGAACCTCTTGCACATGAACTCGCAGTCAATATCACACACTTGACGAGGGCTTTAATGATGCTCTAACTCATTCAGTGCTGAGCAGAATCTTCTCATTGTGCTGTTGTGATTAATGGTAACTAAAGAGCTCGAGTCTTGAATAGAATGCATATGAGCTTCGACTTATTAATCAAACTGCAAAACAAATAATGCTTTCACTGCATCTCTGCAAGGAGAAACCGAGTGTAATCCCTCTTTCCTCTCTTTGACACATTCCCACGCAAAAACAAACATTTATTTAGTCTATTCTGTTCATGCTTCCAGGTTTAAAAAAATATATATATCTATTGGCTGTGTGTTGCTCAGTGACAGTGAAGTGGAATGAATGTCTCAGAGGTATGTGTGTGCTGATAGCAGGGAACAGGTACCATCAGTCTTGGCTTCATTGGCAGATTAATGAGAGAGCTGTATTTAGCTCCTGTCCTTTCTCTCTGCCTGACCTGCTGTCAGAGAGTCGGCCTGCTCTTGAAACTCTCTAAAATACTCTAATTTCTTGTCTTTGTTTCATGCAAAATCACAACTATAACCTTTAAACTTTTTTTAGATTAGATGCGATTTGTGAGAAGGCAGTACGATTTTTTTTCAACGTTACATCTACATTTTTAGAAGACATTTGTCTTTGGCGTCATACTTTGCATGCTGCACAGGCTTTGAGAAGTACACTTTATGCAAACTTAACCAACCACATGCACTCCTTTTTCCCTTCTCCTCTCTCGAGCCGTGACCCAGTAAGTTCAACGCTGGCTGGGACTAGTGAGTCCTGACCCTCTATTTGGGGGAACACTGGTCCAGAGCACATCTGTATTCAGCCATGGCTCTGCACTTGTTTTGTCAATGGCCGGCGCCCAGACTCCTGAAGATGGATGAAGCTAAAGCCTGGCCTAATAACCAGTCTCTCCCCGCAGGGGGGGTGTAGCACTGCACTCCTCTGTCACCTGGGTCCCTGCACTGTCTCCCTATTGACTTAGGCATTTCATTTTCATGCATTCATATTCATCAGCAGACAAACCTTTTCCAGTTTGCATGGTTTGTGGGAAACATCTTTCCTATACTGTATGTCTGTTCTTGCCTTTCTCATTCTGGTTCATTAGAATCATCCTCTGCTCTTCTTGCTGTCTGCTTTTTTTTTCAACTACACCTCTTATGAACTCCTGTATCCCATCAAAATAATGAGTATGCATTTGAGTAAACATCACTGTTTCCATTAAATGTAGAGAACAATGTTTTTTCATCTTAAAAGGTCATCCCTCTGTATCCTCTGTTCTTTACGTTGTATTCAGTGTGCAGGACAAGACACACACTGTTTTGTATTTTCTACCAGACTCCATTGAAAAACTGCGATTCTTCTCTTTTTTTCCAGTGACCAAATTGGAATCAGGAAACAGGAGACAGAAGACAAATGTAAAGGTCAAAGCACATTGGTCGTGGAGAGGTAGACACTTGATGTTTACAGGTCAAAAGCACATAACGTTAAGGTCAGCTCCCAGAATGTGTAGAATGGAAAAACCCTCAATCTCGTCAGAGGATACAGGAACAGAAAGATTGCCTTTTTATTTTGTCTTGAATCTAGCCCTAAATGGAGGAATGAAAGAAACAAAAAAAACTGGTTTCATTCTGCAGCACTCACAAGCTTACCCACACAGAAAAAGCCATGCCACAGAGAGAATAAGAGGCTCTCTACAATGTGTTGGGCTCAGTATTGGTATTGGACTAAGGCTCTTGAGCTGAAGTAGGCGAGTGCTTGTGTGGCTTTGTGTGGATCATTATCAGAGTGCTGTGTGGGAGAGCGACTGCACGCTTCCATGTTTTGTGTTATTGTACGCGTGCATTTGTCTGTGCCTGCATTGTGAGGGAGGATGTGCTCGAGCAGCAGCACTATTGTTCCTCTTCCTCCCCTCATGCTCTTCCTTCCTTCCTCTCTCTCCCCCCCCCCCCCCCTTAGGGTGTGGACAGCAAACAGAAACAGGGACAGATTGCTCGCTGCTGCTCCTGCGTTTGTGTTCGACCTGTGGAGTCATAGGTGAGGAGGACTGGGCCGCTGAAAAATAAGGCCAGGTGGCTATCAAACACCTTCATAGTAAGGCAGCACCAGGGGCCATGCTTTGCTGTGCCATGTCACACTGTAGCACCGCTCCTCGCCACACTATTAAAAATGACAAATGCTCATATCAACGGTTTTCCCAAGTTAGCATCCGCTGCCTGATGCTCCAGAAGCGCTTCTTCCGCCCCAATTCATCTGCTGAACTTTGGCACAGATTGAACGGTCATTTATTAAATGTGAGTCACTTTTCATTTTCAGTGTGTTTGATTTCTTTTTTTTGCAAAGGATGGGAGTTGACTAAAAAAGGGGCACCAAGAATAGATGCATGAAAGCAATAATTTAAAAAGAAGAAGATATTTTAACATGGTTACCTGATGATGTTGGACTGCTTTTAATAGTGTGTAGCCTATTCTGTGTGAGTTCCTTGCCAGTAGGAATAGTGTTTTATAGCCTTTTGCTTCTTATTCTAATTCTATGTTAATTGATTTGCAGCAAAAAACACCAATTCAAATTCCTTGTGTAGCCGTACTTGGCAGCAAATCGGATTCTGACTAAATACAAGCTTTTCTTTTCTCAGCTACATAATATTATGACAATCCCAGAACTCAACTCTTGCATGTGGCCTACAAAAAGTAAAACAGGTAAATAGTATCTAGGCCAGTATGCTGTGAAGGGACAGAACTGAAGTATTAGGCCATCCAGTGGCCCGGGGTAACACCAGGCCTACTCAGGCACGAGAGCCCCACTCTTCAGCTCACAGGAGACATTTCTAGCCCAAGACAGGTGTACAGCCCCCTTTTTTGGGGTCCTCTGTGTCCCTATTGGGGGGGGGGGGGGGGGGGGGGGGGGGGGTGGAAGTCCCATTATGCTGTGCACCATCTGTTGCGGCACACGCGCACACAAAAGGGATGTCAGCAGCAAGGGGAGGGAGCTGATGTGCAACGCCTGTTTAATGTCATTAGAAAGTGCAGATGAATTTGCTTAAGCTATTAAAGCACATTCAGGTTGCAAATGGGATTTGCATTTATGTATGGGTGGATAATGGGAAAGTGAGGGATCCAGACTTTGTACATCAGACATTTTTCAAAAGGGAGTTTGTTCCAGGGTGGGTGAGAGGGTTGGCAAAGAAAAGAACAGGCTGTTATTTAGTAATTAAAATACACTTTTTGGAGTCTTATTTTTGCAAGACATGATTGTAAATCATCAATAAATTTTATTGATTTAAGTCAGGGACATTATCATTAGATCCCACATTTTAGAGTAGGGGAAGTGCAGTCCTGATAAAGTGTTTCACAGCGACATTATTTTGAACAGAAGTCTGGCAAAGCACTGAGTAACAATTACGCCGTTAAGATCGTCTCCCATGGGTGCAAACTTGGCTCCGTGTGAGCTGCGAGTGCATCATTAATGGTTCCCCGAGCGGTGGCGCTATTTCCCTTCAGTGAAGCGGACGTTGCTTCAAATAGGTCAAGGAAAAGTTTTGTGCTTCGACAATGCGAGGTAGGCGGAGCGCCGTTCTGCTGATTGGCTAGTGAGTTCAGCTCCCAGTCACCGATTGGCTCCGACGCTCTAATGGGGGCTGTGAACAAGCAATGTCGGGTCTCCCTCACCCCAACCCCCCTCCCTCCCCCATGCTCCTCGCACCCCTCAGTCCCTTACACTCCGTCCTTCCCCCTGTGCTGATTGTCACACATTGTTTACTACGGCTTGAAATGTGACTCACAACACGAGCTATCTGCTGGAGTACCGCTCTGACAACCGAGGGGATTCTTTTGACGCGCGCCGTGCGTCCTGGTAATTTGGGGACAGACGGGCTGTGGACACTACCCTTCTGCCATGACTGTGGATTTGTTTGCGCTTTTATGCGCGCTGGTCATCACATCTTCTGCC
The DNA here is from genome assembly GCF_963930695.1 of Labrus bergylta. Taxonomy (NCBI): domain Eukaryota; kingdom Metazoa; phylum Chordata; class Actinopteri; order Labriformes; family Labridae; genus Labrus; species Labrus bergylta. The sequence continues at coordinate 20,275,166 of NC_089198.1, read as the reverse complement.
ATGGAAGGTAAATAAGAGCTTGGGATTATACTTGTTGTAGGTATGGAAATGTTTCTCCTCCGGACGCGCTGTGTTGGGGATGCTTGGAACGTTTTGTGTTGGGCAGCGCTGCGCCTCTGGCACACAGGGATACAGGGATGTCATACACGTGGATAGCAGCGAAATTGCCGTGGTTATCGCTTTATATCGGAGTGAGTCCTCCCGCTCTGCTGGTGGTGGTGACTGTTGCTACTCGTCCGTATGAGGAGCGATACTTGGTTCCATCTATTTCTATAAAGTAATTCAGTGTAGTTTTTTTTCTTGTGGGCGCTCCAATCTGTTTCACCAGTCTTCCATCTGTACGTCTAGAGTGCAACGCACGAGTATCTACTAGAAATTGTATTATTTTAGATCGTAATCATCCCAGAGGCAATTAGTTATTCTCAGTGGGCTACATTTTCAGTGCCTGTCAACTCTGTAGGGATTCGTGTCACGTTTTTTCTTTAAATTGTTCTGAGACATACTATTACCACAAGCCCCTGAGCATCATTCTGTGGCATTTTGAATTGCTGAGACAAACTCTTTCCAGTAGATTGTGAATTTAACTGAGTGGAAGTCTCGCTGTTACCTGGATTTTACACTAGAAATCCTCCTTTTGTCCTACTGGAAGCAATCCACTTAATTTGAAAAAAAAAAACAAAAAAAAAACGCTCCCTTATTTTTCTTCATCCATCAATATTCCCTCCTCCCAGTCTTTGTCTTTAGCCGTTCCTTATTCCCTCTTTTCTCTCTCACACACACTCATCTGGACAAGCGCTTGTTCCACCAGCAGCTCATATCTCCTCAGTTAAACATGTTTTTCATTTCCGCTGTGGGACCCTGGGGACTGAACACTGTACTGTAGACTCACACACTGTCTGCTGGATGTTTATCCCAGCAGAATCATAGAACTATAGTGTCTTCTCCCATTTTATTGCACAGTAGCTTGTCCTCACCAATAAAACATCCCTAGAAAGACACCAGCTTCCCTTTGCTGCCGGTGTCCACCCCTAAACATCTCAAATAAGTAGATTGGCCTCTGAAATAAAAGGAGATGAGTGATCTCACATGCAGCTTTTCTCTTTAATCATTTACAACTCTGCTGCTCCAGGACCGTTCCCAGCCCCGGCTGTGCTCTGTAATTCAGCAGTGGCTTTCTTGTTTTTTGTGCTTATCAGATTTCAACACAGCTCTGGATACATGGTCCAGACACAAATTGCTACCTCTGTGAGCTCTGAGAGGATGGATATTTGGAGGTTCAAATGTTTACCCAGTGTGAAATGATAGCAGAAATGTCAATTCAGATGGATGAATTGACATCAGGCTGAAGGGCGGAGTGAGTGAAATTTCCCTGCAAAGAGAGGGGTGTGGGATTTCTTCTTAAAAAAAAGATGGGATGAGAACGAAACAGATGGGCAGGGAGATGCCCCCAGTGTTACCTCGGTAACAAGGATGAAAGTGATTTCCTTGTTTGGGTCACTAATTGAAAGGAGGTTGTCCCATGGGCAAGTTAAAATCGTCACTGATCTCAACTCCAATCTGTTGCTGTGTGTGTGTGTGTGTGTGTGTGTGTGTGTGTGTGTGTGTGTGTGTGTGTGTGTGTGTGTGTGTGTGTGGAGCCATTGCCCACATTATCCCTGCCTCTGCTGTCACCCTTAATGTGATTACAAGCCCAAATCAGCCAACAATCACGACGCATCAAAGATGTGTTTGTGTGTGTGAGTGATCTTATGCATGTGTGAGGATGTGTGTGTCTTTGTGACTGAAGAGAAAGAAACAGCCTTGAACATAATGTGCGACTGACTTGTGTGGAACTGAATGACAGATTTCACCTCCCTACATCCCTCTGAATATGATGTACTGATGAATTGTGGGATAAAAGTCTAAAGGAAACAAAGGTGGACAGATGGGGGGGGACGGATGAGCTCAAAAGAAAAAGAGTGTGAGGGTTAAAAATGTTTTCTAAAAGCTCAATTTAAGCACACACACACAATCCCAGACATGACAACATGATATATTCAAAAAGGAGTGCTTTTACGACAAGTTATTTAAGGGCCAGTCAGGCCTAAAGCAGAGGACTACCAGAGAGAAGACAGAAGGCAGGGATTTGCATGCTATTAGAAAAAGAAGCATGTGCAGTGCTCTGTTTCACTCTCATTTCTCTCCATTTCTCCCAATCATCTTCACATTCTCTCTGCCTGCTCCCCTTTCTCCCCTCATTTCTCTATCCCGTTCTGTCTTCTATAATTCTCTTCACTAATCTCCCTGCTCCCCTCGTCTCCTTCCTCTCCGTTCCCTCTCTTCTTTGGCTCTCGCTCTCTCCGCGGTGTGCGGCTGGTTCCTGCCAACAGCAGCAGTAATTCTCCCCTACTTACAGAGCCATTGCTTATTTCTGTTTGCCCTTAAACCAATTAGGCTTAGATAAGCCCGCTCATTTAACGGCCTGGAACCGTGTGGCGGATGGAAAGAGGGATGAAACAGCGGTTGGAATACAGTCAGGCACCGGTGGAGATAAAAAGAAAAAAAAAAAGATGAGAGACAGAAGGAGGGAGGTCAGCAAGTTTGAGAAAAGACACTGTAAACATGTTTAACAAATGAGCATCCTGCGATTGAACAAGGCTGGGGAAGTAAACAAACACTGCGCTGCCTCCGTTATCTGACATAAGCGCCTGTGAGATGCTACACTGGGCTAAAACACAAGCAGTATTCAGTATGTGTATGATAAGAGAACATTAGTAATGTGCTGTAACCAGTCCCTTAGGATGCTGAGTTAAGTACCTGTACTATTGAATGGTAATGCCTCATCCTCAGGGGCCGAGTGAATGGAATGGAGATTATTGTAGCTCGTTGTATAAACAATAATAATGATAGCTTAAGTGTGAGATAATAGTTATGGAGGTCAGAACCACACTCTTTCTATATGCAGTAATCGGGAGCGAGGAGCATATCGATGAGAACGGACAGAGTGTTAGAGGGCGAGATCTAGCACTCAGGTCAGTGAGCAAATTCCACACTGATGTGTCCTTGAGCAAGACACTGACTCTGAGCACCAGGGCCAACAGCTACTAGCTGACCCCTGGTCTGACCTCACTGTGCAGAGAAAAAGAGAGAATCTTCCTCCAAAGTCTCACATTACTATAAGTTTGTTTTCTAATCGGAGGAGTGAAGCTACTGGATTTCTGCTTAAAACTGACTCTGAGTCTAATAACAGCCCCGGCAAAGCTATAGCACACGGCGCTGCCAAGCCACCATCTTGCTGCATGTTTTGCGGTTTGGCAAAGCTCAGTAGGCATTTGCATGAGACAGATGTCAGTTCAAGTAGGGGACACATCAGATGATTGACAGCTCTCTGCCTCACTCAGACATAATCATTTCCTTTTTTTTTTGTGCAACTGATTGGACAAATGACCCACTTTTTCAGTTCAAATTCATTCCAAGACAAGCAGGTAAGCTGTCATAGTGTTGGATTTCCTCAAAAATATGGCAAGAAATAGTCCTAGATAGGCATACTTAGGGCAAACTCACACTAGGCAAAGTTGTCCCATACCGTGCTTAATTTCTCCCGCTGGCCTTCACTCACACTGCTCCAGGACTAACCGGGCCTGAGCATGGTAATCTCTTGTACATAACGTCGTAATACAACACATGAATGGCTTAACGTAATAATGAAGCGCTGCTTAGTTCACAAGTAAAGTGGACTTAAAAAATAAAAGGGACACGCTGTCAGTCATTTTAGTCAGATACAGACCTAACACTGGGATTTCCCGATAATAAAGGCTGTCCTCGTTGTGTACCCGTGCTTGTGCCTGTGCATGAACCTCTTCCAGGCGTGCCAGGGCTAAGCAAGTGTACTGTGCTGGACTTAAACGTCAGTGTCAGGCAGGTTTTTTTGATAGGCACAGTATCAACTCAACCCACACTGAAAGTTCTCAGGTTGTTCAAATTCTTCTAAATGGTGCCACAGACATCTAATAGTGAAAACTGAGTTTGCAGTGCCGCATATATGCTTTCCTCGGCCAGTGCTGCATTGGGTTTAGAATTCTCTACTATTAGCCAATGTAAGTTCTGTGTGCGTGTGTGTGAGCTCACCAGCTGTGCCGAGGAGACAGCCTGTGAAAAGAGTCCTGTTGAGTCTCTAATGGATGTGAATGCAAGATTGCTTCTTTCCTCCACACTCTCATTTCAAACAGGGTGAGGAATGAAAACATAAGTGCAACACAGGCCCCTGAAAACAACATGACGGATTGTGTGTGTGTGTGTGTGTGTGTGTGTGTGTGTGTGTGTGCGTGTGTGCGAGCGCTCACATGAGTGTACAAGTGTATTTTGGCCACGGGCACTACTGCTGACCTGGGAGCACCTAAAGTAGAATTCAATTTTCCACTCGTTTTGTAGCGCTGTGTGTATTGTACGTTCGGGTGCCTGTGTCGTCAATAGAGTGCTAAAGCCATTATGGCTGGCAGGGGCAGCCGACATGGCCTCATCCCATAATGGAGGCTTTATTTTGCCCACACTGAAAAGACCACTGTGTGTTAAGGTACGCTCATACCTTGGTAGTCAGCTTAGGTGACCTCTGGCGTAAAACCCTGCATGCATCAAATATACCAGCAGTCGTGTACATATTTTGTACTGCATCTTTTAAGTTTTGTGTTTGCATGCAGGTAAATTACCTGTCTTTGTTCCGGTTTCTTGTTCCTTCAAATCGCAGTAAACCACAAAGTATGTATTTCTTCTCGGCTAATATGATCACTAATGCCTCTTTCTTTTTCTGTTTCTCCTGTTCTCTCTTACTCACGCACACATACGCACACAGTCCCCCTCACAGCTCACCTTACCCCAGAGACATCTGAGCCTTGGGAAGGCCAGATGGTGGATGCAGGTTGGGGGCTGGTATGCATGTGCGCATTTTTGTGTACATCTCAGTGTGAGATGAGTGGTATCAAGGGACAGTGGAGAGAGAGGGGGAGAGAGAGAAAGGATAGCGGCATGCATCTACTGTTTGACTTTTATTATTCGCGTATCCAATTTGATTCTATTCCAAAATTTATTTCCTCCTCTTGCCATGCAGAATAATTACGTTCTTAACCGCGTTGTCTTCCAGTTTCTTCCGCACAATCCCGTGTCCTGAGATTTGTTGCCTTGACGCTATCAGCAGTGTTAGGTTCCTTCTGTCTTGCTCCACGCTCAGCCCTTATCAGAGCAGGTGTCTGACTGTGGACACAACAGGGCTGCGGCCTTATCAGTCCAATCTCAGGGATAAGCAGACCCACGGCATCAGCAACATATGAAACACATTAGAGCGCAGGAGTGAAAGTGGTGACGCTCGCAACACAGTTCAACCTCAAACTGCGTGAGTCATCTGTTTCCCATGTAAAGCCAGTTCTCTCTCAAATGGCAAACACAAAACATGGACACAGACACACGCATACACCCACACACAAAACGCTCTCAAAGACTTACTAACAAAGGCTTGATGTGCACAAGAGCTGAAACTTAAAGATAACACTCCAAGCCACACTTTGTGGAAAATGGCAATGCTAGTAATTGATTGGGCGCAGTGACCCAGGTTCCAAACCACTCTGGGAGGGAGGTGTGAAATGTGCCTTTTCTCATTATTTTTCTGTCTCAGGCCCCTTTTCCCTCCATTATCACCTGTCCGAGAGATTGGGTGACAGTTGTGCATTCAGCAGGAAAGTGGAGCCTCTTCGATATTTGTTGAGTTGGGAGGCGAGAACGGAAAGGATTGATTATTGAGTCTTATTCCCCACTTTTCACACATCCTGGCTGTTGGGGGGATTGATGCTCTCATATAAACTACTGCTTTCTTTAAACATTGTACTCCCTATGTCCAACCCAACCTCTCTACATCAGCTTCACAAATGTCTGTTCTTGCCTGCTAGATTGTTTTTTGTTTTCCCTCACTGAATTTTAATTCAATCTGAGCATGGTAACAAGTTTCACCCTCTTCTTTCTCACCTTTTCTCTCTCCAACCTTCCTGCCTGAGAATAATTGGTAGTCCCTCTCTTTTCCCCCCTCTTCCCTTCCTCACCTGCCCTTCTCCCCCTTGCACTCTATTTTAGTTAAAAACAGATGCAATTACGTAGCATTTTAAGGTTTACTCCAAGAGAGGAGAAAAAGAGGAAATATGAGCCCGCCTTTTTGAAGATGTAATAGACGCAGCATTGGTAGGAACAGGAAGAGGGTAAAGAGACTGTTGGGGTTGCAGGCTGGTCGGAACAAAGAGCTTCATTTATGATTGTTATAATGAGATCTGTTTGAGTCTGACCCAAAATGATTTAATTTGACTTTTAAGCCCTAAGGCTCAGGCTTAAGGGCAAAAGCTGAGGTAGGATGGGGAAGGGGGTACCGTTTTTTGTTAATGTGAGTTTGAAAGTGTGGGAATTCTTTTTAGTATATAATCAAACTGATAAGAATATCCTTTTAACTTGTTGCACATTTGATAACTACTCGTAAAATCTCTGGATATCACCGTGTTTATACAGCAAATCCCTTGCTTCTCAAGTCTAAATGTACAATATATGAAGTTTCTACTGTACAGGGGGAAAAAATACACAACTTGATGGTACTTTTTTGCATTTTAAGTGAATCAGCAGCCCAGAGGAGGGTGCGTCTCCGACACTCTGAGGAATAAAAAACAAAACGTTAATAGGCCTGAAATTATGGATGGTGGTAGAAGCTGCTCTACTTCTGATTAAATAAAAGCCTCCACAGGCTGTTTCTCATAGGAACTGGGGAACACATACACATACACACACACATACACAAGCAGGGAAGTTAATGTGCAAAAGGCCCCAACACACACACACACACACACCTAGCTTTGATGTGTGGAAAGGAAATGAGCAAAGACAGAGAGCCAAGGGCCTGGGCCTGGGGCCTGTCCCATTATTAATGAGTAAGTGCCAGTGTGTCTCCTAGGTTCAGGACATGTGGACATATTTCACCAGTCGCTGCTCCATAAATGTAATCTCTTATTAAGCATTTGGTTCTTGGCATGAATCGGGACAGGTAGAAAGAAATTGTGCATGAATATCTGTCTCTGTGTGTGTCTGAGTTAGCAGGTCAAATGAAAATTGGAAGGTGCAGAGAATTTAAGCGACTGCGCCTTCCTCTCTTCTGAGAGGAACTCTGATGGGCCAGTAAGTAGCGGTGGTGGGAGGACAGTTTTCACCCTGTGTAGCACGAGTCCCTCTGCCAGGCAAATTTCTGCCTGCCCCGCGCTGTCCACTTCTCTAGCTGGATAAGACGAGAGCTTTTTGGAGGTAATTAACTATTGATTCCAAGCAAAGAGGGTAATGGGAAATGAGTGGACGGCATCTCGATTTAGCTGCAGTTTCCTGGCGGGCTAGAGTACGACTAGAAAACTGACGAGGGTGAAAGAAGCATTTCGTTAAAAGAGCCAAGGTCAAAGACTGTTCGTTTGGCTTTCAAGATCTGTTTATTTAGGGAAGGAGACGTTATCAGGAAAACTCTCAAATCAAGCCTGAGAATGTCTTTTGTTTGAAATCCAAGACTGCAAGTATTATCTTCTGTTATCTGATCTTTAGTATTATTGAGTATATATGGAGCCAGTTTGCATATGTATTACATTTATGCTTTGATAAGCAACCTGAAGCCATGTTGGCCTGTTGACCTCCCCTCCCCTTCATGAATAGTCATGATCCTAAGGGTGAAGGTGATTCATTTATATGCAGCCTGCTGTCACATCATAAACCAAAACCTCCTTAGGTTATAAATCCTGGGGGGGGGGATTTTTTTTTTAAATTTTCTTTCAGAAGACATACTTAGAGAGTGAAGAAGAAATATCCTGCATAGAGATGTATACTTTTCTTTCGTTGTCCTTCCTTAACTGAATCCCTTCTGTTAGAGGCGAGCTAGAGGACAAGGATTAGTACTCATTTGTGCAAAGAAGAACAGAGTCAAGGAAGGGCAAAAAAGAGAGAGGGAAAAAGAGAGGAAAGGATAGGCCTGTATCTGCCGACCCATCTTATTTGAACTAATGAGTAGGCTGACGGTTCTGGCTGCAATAACCCCTAAGCACATCCGGCCCTTTACAGTTTGTATAACTGCATCTATCTTGCTAAGAATATCCTTGAAATTCTGGGTGAACCTAATTTGCCTCTTTTTTTATAAAAATCTGTCATAATGAAAGTTCAGAGGACACCTGGGCAGTGGGTCAGTGTAGTTTGTGCATTTGCTGTTAGTGCGAGCTTGTTTGTGCTGCTAAATCAATGATTAATGTCTCGGTTCAGCTACTTAGCATAGCTCTCTAAGTTATACACTCCTAACACAACCCTGTTCTGTAACGGGGGCGCACCGATCACATGAAAATCCATGCTCCCTACCAGGTGTCCCCTCCCTCCTCTTCCCTTTTCTTTCTCTTCCCTTCTTCCCTCCAAGGCCGGGTGTTTAAAGCAGCGTGCATTTGATCTGTGCTTCACACACTGTTAGACACCCACTCATCAGGTTGACACTGAGGTGGGTGGAGTCAGAACCGTTCTTGAGATGTGGGGAAATGAACTGATGGAATATAATGTACTCACATATGGCATGCACTCAGGTAGATTAGAATAAAATGAAGTGGAGTGTGAACTGGAGTGAACAGATGTGCTGGTTGAGATCTTGAGATCTTACGTCTTTGAGATATAAGTAATGTGAGAATATTATTGTATAAGTCTGACCTCATTTATCATATATTTTATATTCACGCCAGCTCAGCCGCTATTAAGACTCCACAGGAAGTCTGTGAACGCTATGTAGGCTCATTGAGTTAATTTTACAAATACTGTATGTATAGATTCTATGGAGTTGTCATGTAGATTGTGTCACAAAAAAGACACTGACTTAGGTCTAAGGTGTTTGACTGTCTCCAATCACGGTGGCGTATAAAAAGCAATGTCCTTGAAACGTTTTTAATAAAGGACTGAATCCCAAAATCCCAAAATCCCAGGGCCCTAAAAAGGAGCAACTGAAGTGTGTAAATGTAAAGACTGTTTAATCAGCCATTTTCATTGTAGCAGATCATTAGGTCTATTTTGTGTGTGTATACAAGATTTCAATAGCCTTCTGGGCCTTAAAGCTATTCCCTGGCTTTGCTGTTTATTACCTTGCTATTACAAAAATAACAACCTAGACCTGCTAGTTCTTAGATCTGCTTGATACATCTTTGAATACATGTTTATTACCCTGTGGATATTTCTGTAGGCATTCAGCTCACATCATTGACCTCCAACTTGGATATCACTTATCTGAAAGGTACAGCATGTCTCCCTGTGAAAGGACTTCTTTTCAGTATGAACAAACTTAAGGTTGAGTGAAACACAATTACTGGGTTCCTCCGAACCACTTAATGTGAATATATATCGTGTTCCAACCTGTGGTAATGTCAATACTGACTGTGTAATACCAATCCCAAAACTACTATCCCCTCAAAAGCAGCGGGTCAAGTAGAGTCATGCTGGGATTTGTTATAGTGTGACAGTCTTTCAGGCTTTTGGCCTCCATGCCAAAGCTTTAGTGTTACCATTCTGAAAAAACAGTCAACAGGTTAGAGTGATGAAGGACAGTATCTGTGTATTCATAGGAGCTGTGCGTGAGTGTGTTAGGCTGCAGTTTACAAAATCACACTCGTAATTTCATTTTTTCATTTCTTTTAGTATTGTCGTGTATGTTTGCACTCAAAAAAATGTATGAGGTTGTTTTGTGTTTGCAGTTGACAGTTAATGGTTCATCTCCTGTAAGTAGATAAAGACGCTGATTTACATTTTTAATTTTTAGCAATGTTTACAATAGATGGACTTTCTCCAGGGACCAGGGACTTTCAGGGGTTTGTGCATTTCCAATGCAGGGAAAATTCAGACAACAATTGGCGGGAGGAACCTTTTAAATCCTTAATAAAGAAGCTCCTGGCACTAACAGTTCCACGTACCTTAGCTGAAAACACAGCTTTTTTATCAGTCAAAAGAATTTCAAAAATACACCATTTCTTATCACATTTCTGAAAGTTCCTTTTGTTGTGGACTTCTGTATTCTGAGGTGGAACAAAGAAAAACACATATGTGTCATGCAGTGATCATCTTGATGGTTATAACTCCTGACAAGGTCACTGAATGAATCTGTAGCTGTGTCTGTCTGCATGTATGTGTGAGCAGAGTCAAGCATGTATGAAAAAATGCACTCTTCCTGCTCTAAAGGGTTTTCAGACACCTGGCAATGAAAGAGGACACTCTCCTTCTGCGGTTATTGACAGGTGAAAATGTAGAGAGAGCGTGGAGAGTGACTTGCATCTCCGCACATGTTCCCAATCAATTTGAAGCTCAGGTAATTCTTTGAAAATCTACTTCCTCTGATAAACATCATGTGGCAGCTTTCGAACAGAAAAGAGAATGATGGATGAACGGTTAAAGTGCTTTTGAAAAAAAAAAAAAGAAGCAAAACAAGAAGCCTGTCTCTGTGCCTGACTGGAAGTTTGTCTGTTGCCTTGGCTCTGAAGATTGATTGTAGAGCGTCCAGGACATATGAGCGTTGCGATCATATGGATCACAGCATTGGAAAGGAATGACAGATGTCGTGAGCGTCCTCTGTTTATTTGAGAGGCGAGTGTGCGTCTGATGGATTGGTTGCGTTCTGTGGATACGCGGATGATTTGTCTTCTCTTATGTGTCTCTTTGTGTTTTTGTTAACGGATAACAGGGCGAACAAATGGTGTGTCCAACGTCGAGAAATGTCCCAAAGATAGTATGTATAAACTGAAAGTACACCACTTCAAGGACATTTGTTTTAATAATGTAGAAAAGATTGAAATAGGCTAATAATTTCTTCCAAGATATATACCAAATATTGTTTTAGCATCTAAGCCCCTTCCGTATTGTAATTTTCTTCTGGATCGACGTCAAAACCTCCCTGAGCACAGATGATTTTAATAGAGCAATTATAAAAATTCTGGTATATTACATGAACAGTCTTTACAGATTTAATATGACTCAAAGAAATAGGGCACCTCACTGGGGTAATGGGTGATAAGGGGGCTATTTAAGGAGGGGTTAAGTGTGCTTCAAGGTCATTTAGAGTGCCATTTGTATCGCATTTAGGAGCCCCCTAAACTACTGAACAGTGTCGCCATCAAACAGTGTTGACAGGCCTGCTCAAATGTGATCGCTACAGTCACACTGGAGCTTATGCTGGACAACACACACTCAGACACACACACGCTTACACACAAGGTGCTCTGTTCGAGCTGGACAAAAACACGGGGTCATTTGTATGCACGCCCATTTCTCCTCTAACAGCTCCTGATTGCTTTGCCTTTCACATTATGGTGACATCAGCACATTGCTAATTGACGGATAATTGCCAATAATCACGAGATGGATCAGTGAGAGCAGAAAAAAAAGGAGCTCACTGCAGCATGCTAGTTTCTTTCAAGGAATCCCGACTGATCAGTTTCCCCCTATTTAGTAGATCAGGGTTAATCAAATAGGTCTTTGAAGGAACAATCTTGGCTGCCAATGCCAATGTTGGAAGTTCAATAAAATCGATCATGCATTTTTGTTCCATTTGTCTTTTTAGACGTGTTTGGGACTTTCCATTTGCGACCTTTGTTACAATGCCTGCTGCTCCCTCTGTGAGAGATAACAACTAGGGGGTTTGTAATGGGATCCTGTCTGTTGGGAGAAGATGGAGGAAATCACTGGGAGCTGGAATGCACTTGACTCGCTAGTTTGGGTCAGCGAAGGAAGTGCCGTACTCTGTGTGTGTGTGTGTGTGTGTGTGTGTGTGTGTGTGTGTGTGTGTGTGTGTGTGTGTGTGTGTGTGTGTGTGTGTGTGTGTGTGTGTGTGTGTGTGTGTGTGTGTGTGTGTGTGTGTGTGTGTGTGTGTGTGAATGCAGGCATGTCTGTGTGTCGTCCAAAACTGTGTTTTCCTATCGATAGAAAAACTGAAATGTGATATGAATATCCTCTCCATTCTTCCATGAAAGAACCTGAAAATACCCCTGAAAGGGCCCCATTCAGGCCCGCTCCCAGACAATACAGCACAATGCCCTGATGACAGGCTAACTAGGGGAGGAAATAGCCCTGCTCAGGCAAACATAATAGCGGAATATTCTGGAAGTTGCAGGAGGGATTTATGGAAGCAAATAGCCTTTTTTTTTTTTTTTTACATTCACTGCAGTGTGTGTGTGTGGTGTGTGTCTGTGTAGTGTGTGTGTCTGACACGCTGACCCTCTTTGCTGTACGTTCACCACATTCTGTGATGTGTGAGATGTGTGAATTGGAGCCTTGCCTAGCCCGTCAATCAGATAAAGAGATCATTAGAGGTGCCATAGTCAAATCTTTCATCCCTCTAATCAGCTGTCATTCTGACAACACCAGCTTCATCATGTTCCTGTGCCGAGCTGCCAAATCAGTTCAGAAACTGAAGCTGGCTACACAAAGGAATCGACGACTTGGTGAGATGTCAGAGAGTTTTGTTCAGGTGTCTTACCTATCAGAGCGAATCCAACATGGTTCCCTCTTCCCGTGATTCTCTAGTGTACATATCCATATGGACCCATGTTGGAGCCATTCTGCTATCTAACAGTGGGGTAATGGCAATTAGCACTACATTTGCTGTGGATGGCATGGAACCAGAGACATGTCACCTCTGTTTCACAGCTCTGTCTTTGAAAACGCGTGTGTGTGTGTGTGTGTGTGTGTGTGTGTGTGTGTGTGTGTGTGTGTGTGTGTGTGTGTGTGTGTGTGTGTGTGTGTGTGTGTGTGTGTGTGTGTGTGTGCGTGCGCATGCATGTGTGTCAGCATGCATGGAGGGAGGAAGGGGGTATCTTATGGCACCTGCTTCGCAGCAGGGGTTGCACTGCTGCACTGAGACAAGGTGTGTATGTGTGTGTGTGCATGTGTGGGGGGGGGCAGGTTGCGATGGCATATTGTGTGTGATCAGAAGCAGAGCGGCATCTAAGTACGGTACATGCGGTTACTTGTAATCAATGTTACCGCAGCTCCCTTTGGGTATGCTAATATATTCTAAAATGCTAATGTATTAGCCCCTAACCCCCCTAAGTTGTATCATACGAGTGAAAGAGCAATCCAGCATACAGTGATGATAAGATCTCCTGGAGCGAATCACTGTCACAATACCAAGAGAAAATAGAAATCCTGCACGAGAAACCGTTTTGCACAACTGCTGGCATATATGGATCCTTATCGGCGGCAGCCATTGCATCATGTATGTTGGAAGTATTTGATCGCAGTGTAAAAGTGTCTTTGATCTTTGTAGTGAAGGAGTGATGTGACATGAAATAGTCAGCAGCCATACAGGCAGATGGGGAATTTTGTGTCTCTGATTGAACAGGCTGCAGTCTCCCCTTGGAGGCTGGTGATTGCATGTTCCTGCTTTGAAATCCCTCTTGATCACAGAACACCTGGATGTGATCATTTGAGAACTAGAACAGTAAAAACTACCGTCGTGTCATTCTCTGGTTGGGATTTGAATGTCTTACTTTCTGTATTTGCTTGATTTTCATGTATGGTGAAGGGATAGAGAGGGGCACTGTTTGTTTTCATGTGTAATATGGTCTGGGTTGTTTTTGTCCACCATGGCCTTGTTGCTCTTGATGGACCTTCCCTTCATGGACACACCATTGCTGATATTTACATGTTGACACTGTCCCTGAGCGGAGGCTGATGTACACTGTGTGATCATGAGCTTTTAATACAGTGACACAACATTTTATAATCCTGAGAGAACCAAAGTGTTATCAAAACAGTGGCCTTGGCTCAGTCAGATTCATCTGCAAGTGGCAGCTTTGGAGCTTGGGTGACAGGTGGCCACACAATTGACAAAGTTGAGGCAAATTCTCACAACTTTCATTTTCCATCAACATTCTAGCATTACATTTAGTTAAGCATTCGTCACACCATTTCACTTGCCAAAAACAATTTTGACACATTTTCTTGTGTGGCTTATGGGCGTGGGGTTTTGTCATTTTGAGTCCAGCCAAATACTTTCCCTGCATCTCAGGTCTCTTGAATGGTGTTTCTTCACCCACCGATCCTCAGTTGAACCGGATGTAGTTCCAGAGTTGCCATCCTAAGGGCTGTTCCTAAGCTCTAACTGCAGCTGCATAAGCTATAAGCTATATGAGAGGATACATGAGAGCGGACTTCATGGATTTCTTTTTGCTAATGGACATGGCCCCTTATTAGATATCACTCGCTGAAGCCGATCAAACTTGGCAGCAGAGTTTCAAGAGACCTTAGAGACTGACCTGAAGGTTGAGTCTGAGCCTTATTTCGGGATGGTCTTCAGTTTAACACAATAATCAATTATTTAATTTGTCAATTGTTTCTAAGCTGGGCTTTAAACTTAAAAAAAAAAATATATATATATATATATATGCCTTTAATTGACAGGACAATGGATATGTTGGGAAACTGGGATGTGAGGGAATGACATGTGGCTTATGATATGACAACCATGATTGTAATTGCCAGACCCATCTTGCAAAGTTTGACCTACAATGATGCTGCAAGACAGCTTATTGCCCAGTGCAGGAGTTAGTCTTACTTCCTTTATAAGACCTAGTAAAACCAAAACACACACTGATCTGCTAACACACCTCCAAATGGCAACAGGTAAAATCTGATGCCAATGCTGCCTAGGTCGATGTAATCCTTGTTAAGAAGTCACTTTCAATTTATTCCCAATTTTTTTTCCCTGTTTGTTTTGATTCTGACTTAATCAATAATCCCTTTCCTCTCTCTCCATCTGTGTGTTTCTCTGATTTTCTCTCGCTCTCTCTCTCTCCACCCATTACTGCACTTGGCTGTGCAACATGCTGGTTAGCTTTGTAATAACCGAGGATGACTTCTGACAGTTGCCCACATTTCTGGAATTAGCTTTGTGTAGCGAGTGTGCATGTTCATGTGTGTGATTTTAGAAAAAAAAACGTGCCCACTTGTGTGTTTGTTCATGTCTGTTAGCGGGCATGCTAATGACAGCTGACAGGACCCACACATCTTAAATTAGCCTTGCTGTCTGGCCCCTGGCGAAAGGCATGGATGTACAGATATAGAATAAGCTTTAATGCTACAATCCCTTCTTTTCCTTTCCTATAGTATCCAACCATCCTCGTCCAGCTCCTGCGCCTCTGAGTCAGAAGGAACGTATCCCACAAACGATTAGGACGAAAGAGAATCTGGAGCTGGGCCTAGTGCCAGTTACAATGTTTATCATGGAAATTCTTTTCCCTTTTTGGTCTTTGAAGAAGGCATGGACAAAAAAAAAAAGGTTGAAACATACAATGCCTCTATTTCATATTAGCAGATCTTCTCAAATCATGTGTGCTGTTGCTTTAAGACATGTTTTTTCATGGTATTGAGCTGCGTTGAGCCAGCACAATATTTGCATTCAGCATCTTCCTTGTCAGCATTCTAGTAATAAAGCAGTGAAGAGATTATTTTCAGCACTCTATATATTTGCAGCGACTTTAAAGGTTTGTCAGCGACTTCCCATAACTAATGAAGTTCTGTAGGTTAGTGGTTTTTAATGCGAGACGTTGAAAATGTGGTTACGATCGCTCTCTGTGTGGTAATCTGGAGGAGCTCAATGTTGCACTGGAATATATTGTGTGCCTTGGTGTGTGTGACTGGATATATGAAGAAAGAAAAAGGATCCCCATGTGACTTGAGCTTTATTAAAGAGAAGTTAATGAGTTCCCCTGTCTGCCTCTCTCTCATTTTTCCTCCCCTGCCCATTTATTGAAAAAACGCAGTCTCTTCTCCCTCCTTACATCCCTCTGCACAGGCTGTTGCTCCAATACAAATTCTTGTTTTTGTCTTGTTTTGTCTTATGTGCTGCCTTGCCCTTGTAAACACATTACAAAACTGACTCTGTGCAGCACTGGGAGTGAGCATTTCAAACTATTTTCTTACATCTCAGCCTTTGTTGCCCTTTTTCTCCCTCATTTGCTGTCTGCCGCTCTCCATTCATGTGCCAAATAGAAATGTGCCCTTATCACAGCCTGCTTGTTGGATTTCCATGTTAATTCAAGCAGATCCATCTGACTAATGCTGATCACAGATGTTCTGCACTGTCCCCAGTGTTGGCGTGCAGTTCATTTCTCAAACCACAGCTTTGATTCTTTTGATGTTTAAAGATCTGCTGACACTAAACTGCAAATTCCTTGCTTTTGAAAATTAGATCTCTCTAAAGCAAATGGCTGCTGGTGGTGATATCAATGCAGTAATCATTTCATACAATGACTTGGCCTCCAGTGTTTACAAAATCGAAAGCTCCCTTACAGTCAGTCTCTTGAGCTTCAGCATGTGTCTTGCTGAATTCAGCTTCTCAGCCGACCTTTATTGGGTCGTGCACATGTTATACAGACACACAGTTGGTCAAATGTTTATTTGTTTACAAGAATTTGTATTGGAGCAACAGCCTGTGCAGAGGGATGTAAGGAGGGAGAAGAGACTGCGTTTTTTCAATCCTCCACAGAAAGAGGAAGAGAGAAAGTTATATGAGGACAAAGACAAAGAGGGAACCATGCTCCTCTTTCTCTCTCCTGAGGCACAGAGAGCAGATAGTGACCTGACATGCTAGCGAAATAGTGCTCCACTGCTGTGACATCAATCTGCTTGTCCTACTGCAGAGGTAGGAAGAGAACAGCAGCATGAACACACAGCGCTTTGTCATCGCACACTTTGTACAGTTGCTCTTCTGTCATGGTCACTGGAGATATTACACACAGCAAGCAGACATGGCAGGAAGGAAGCAGACATGCACAGGAACAGAGTTACACAGAAATGGAAACTTTGCTTTGCTTTCGTCTCAACAAAAAAAAAGGAAAAAAAAAGAAAAACTGCCACATGATAAAAGCAGGTTTGGCTTGGGGAGGGGAGGTAGTGGAGGATTATCTCAGGGTCGTACTAGGGAGGTTCAGACCGAATTTTGTTCCATCCAAATATAGATTCTGATACCTAGACTTAAAGGTAGAGTCAGTAGAAATGTTCGTGGCAGCTTGTACAACATTCAAATTTGGCCCTCCTCCTGTGCTCATTGCCACCAGAAGCGCACGCCCAGTGCAGGACTCTGTGCGTACTGCCTGCACCTACACTGCAAGCTACTTGAGAATATTACATTTGCTCTAATGGAAAAGCCGCTTATTTAGCAAGGTAGCACAAGCCAACAGCCGGTGTTTGGCACCTCCTCGTCCTACAGAAAGCAGGCCAACTCTGCATTGCTCTTCTTACCAAGCCGCTCTTAAAGTGGCCAAATACGGAAACAGTACATCCTCATTTTGGAACAAGCTTTATCCGCTTGGTGTTTTCCTTCCCTGCATGTGATTATATATCCTGTTCTCTGCAGCTTCGTGCACATCTGCAATATTCACCCGTTTGAATTGAGTCCAGTCTTTGAATTTTGATCCACTCCCAAACTGACCTACAAGCGCTTTCATTGGCCACCCAGAAACGTCCTTACTCAACCAGAACATCCAAATACAGCAGAGGACTGGAGCTCTGCAGACACAGTCGGCACTACACATGTATGGAGGTCCAAACGTGATGATTGAGCAGCGTTCCTTTTGTACATGTCTGTATCTTATTCATTAGGAAATGCGACTGTCTCTATCTTTAAGTATAGGTTGATAAGTGGTTGTAGTGAAACTGTTCTTTGAATAGAAAACTTGTCATATTTACTGCATTTAGAAGGAGATTAAGATTAAGATAAAGCCTACTTTATTTATCCCAGAGGAGAAACACCCAGTTATTATGTGTATATTGATTAATTTAAGATCGTATTGGAGGTATCTCCATTACTGGTAGTGGTGAAAAACTGCATATCTTATCATTCTTCTGTTTCTCGTGTTTCCTTCCAAGTATCCTGCTACATGTATTTGAGCTGCACATGAATGAAAGCAGATCCATCCCCATGTTCTTGCAGCACAATGAGATTTTGAACCCAGTGTACTCCGTGTCATCTGATTCTATTCCAGTCTTTATACCAGAGGCTTTCCCTTTCACTCCTGCTGGCTGTAGCCATCTGGGCTTTTGATCCAGTGGAATACACTGACAGTCGGTTTTTCAGGGGCCCAAGGAAGAGAGATGACATTGTATTGCAGTGAATCCACATGAGTGACGTTTGGGGGGAACTACCAGAAGTGTCGGGGAGTCTGCTTAAATGAAGAAGGGGGATACTGTAGTCTTGTAAATGATCTATGGATTGTGATGGCTGTGGAATGCTATTTGTTGGATCCTCATTGGACGAGGTGTGCTGACACATCTGTGGCAGGAAGCCAAATCAACTCTGATTTACGCCACCCTGCTATCTAAAAGGGGGGGAGGGCGCCCAGTCACCCAGCAGTTACAGAAGATGTATTGTGAGGGGTAGCACAGTATCAAAAAACAATCACTCACAAAGACACATTCATACACTCTGTCTCTCTTGCACGCACATAAACACATCATAAAATATCTATGATGAGTGGGTTAAAGTATCTTTAGTTTGAGTTATGGCTGCTCATGTTTGACATACATAATTTCCCCTCAAACACTGACACAGACATCACCTACCTCTGCCAACAGATATTTTGTTAAGAGGAAGCCATTACTGGAAATAAAACAAGCTTGTTGGCAAGTCCCCTGTCTAGTCGGGTTCTGACTGCATGTCAAATTTTTTATAAAGCCTCAACATGTTCCCCTGCTGGTAGCCCTTCACTGCTGTGTAGAGAGTGTGGGGTATTTAGATTTTATATGCAGGGAGAAAGAAAATGTGGGGTTAAAGTGATGGACAAAACCAAGAGGGATCCAGACAATTTTTAGATATAATAGAGGGGGTAAGATGCAAGTGGTGGCAGAAGTTGAAATTGATAGGAGAATGGAGTTGGCCACCCATGGAGGAATTGAGGGCAGTGATTTAGCAGAGAGGAGATGAGGCATTGTCATTCTCATTGAGTAGATATTACAACGGTGCCGGGGTAAATGTGGGACCAGTATGGGTGTGTGAGAGAGTGCTTAACTGTATCTTTTTTTTTTTTTTAAAGATTTATTTTTGGGCTTTTTGTGCCTTTAATGGAGAGATAGGACAGTGGATAGAGTTGGAAACCAGGGAGAGAGAGTGGGGAACGACATGCGGGAGGGAGGCGAACCTGGGCCGCCCCCTTGAGACGACAGCCTCAGTACATGGGGCGCGCGCCCTATCCACTGCGCCACCAGCGCGCCCCGCTTAACTGTATCTTAATATTATATTCTTCTTCCTTATACCAGGAAGAAGAATCCACTTTAAGAAGACACACCAAAGCTGTATCAACCTGTTCTAAAAAGATATATGTATATGCATGCAGTATTTGTATCAAGGGACAAGCTTTTTGGAGTTGGAAACATTCTGGTTTCTGTTTTTTGTCTGAGTGGTAGTGTCCAACCTCACTGGTTGTAATGCAGCCTTGTTACCTATTGGTCATCATCTGCTCACAATTAAGATTTTTTAAATCTCTTTGAACAGACATCTCATAATAAGTCCAGAAAACAATCTGGGAGTAGTTATTGTCTCACCTCTATATCCATTCTTGTGTCTTAAGTGCGCAGTCTGACAGTAAACTTACCAGTGCCAGAAAAAAAAAATAGCCTTGATATCTATTTTATTTTTTCCAAATATACTGGTTACACTGGAAATCCCCATTGTGGATAGGTTCTAAGATTGACCTATTTAGGTTCAAGTCATGAGAAGTAGTGGTGAATCATATCACAGGATTAGACAGCACATGGTCTATCCCATAGAATGAGAGTCTTTCAACTTAGTTTAGAGGTAGACTGTTTCATGTTGCCTTAGTCAGAAGTGTAGAGTTGACTTGCAAGCAAAAAAAACTTTTATTCGCCAACAAATGTTTAAATACCTCGCTCACACTGAAAATATTTACTGCAGTTTCAAGAGTCTAGCAAAACCTGCAGTGTTGCAGTTTCAATTTGCACTCCACTAATCTCTCTGCTCATTTAGGAAGCCCTTAAACTTGCACACAGACACTTGCGGCCCAATGTAAACATCCTAATTAGTAATGAGGTTGACAGAGAGGCGGGCTGCTTGGCCAGGGCCATCTGGCTGGGCCTGCGTGTCTGATCTATAGGTCTCTGGTCTGCCAAGCCCACATGTTTTACATTGTCTTGCAACCAGGGGAGTACAAGCCAGGTAAAAACCTGCTGTGTTCAACAAAATGAATGTAACCCATAACCTTCTTGAGAAATATTCATTCATACTTCCCTTTCTCCTCTCTCTTAAACACATGCAGGGAAATTAATTAGGGTTGGCACAGCAGCAGCAGCCTCATTCTAATAAATCTCTCCATTATCTAAAGTGATTGGTGGACACTGCAGCTCATTTCCTGCCTCAGAGTTGAGACCTGAGGACAGGCGGCCGTTAACCCCACGTTTCCTGTTCTGGAGAGTTCATTCTCTTCAGCTTTTCTTTGTTCATGTGTAGTGCAAGAGGGGGAACTACTTTATATCAGCCCCCCCCCCCATTCTTCTTGCCCTACCACACTATTGACAAGGTAAAGATATGTCATACATAAAGAACTTGACTAAAACAGAAGAAGACAGGTACTGACATACTCAGGAAAAGTTATAATGAATTTGTGAGGAGAAAAGGTTAACATGCTATAATTCAAGATGGGAAATAAAAAAGATATTCAAAAACTGAGAGATAAAAATAGAATAAGCTGGTATATAAATCTGTAAATCAGACATGAGATATAGATATCAAATATGTAAATAAATACATATGTAAAAATAGATGAAATGAAATAAAATTCAGATAAAAACAAAATCAATAGGTAGCTACTACAGCCTAATCTACTGTGTTGTTAATTTTACTCATTCAAAATACAGTCTCTCTCTGCAGTGCACATTAAATGGACTATTTTGAACATGCATTAATAACATGACATGGTCTGGTGACCCACACGTTTGCTCAAGCTAATGTTTGACTCATAACAATTTTGTGAAATACATTGATTGGGTTTATATTTATGGGACTTGTAGAGTTATTTCTTCATGCTTTATGGTGACATCACAATTGTCCAGGGAGTTATTGAAGCACCTGTGTCCCATCTCCATGACAACTGTGCTAGAGGCCTTTGGGTAGATAGGACAAGTGGGCTAACAAATGCACATGCTTGAATTGGGGAAAAAAAGGAAAGCTTTTGAGGCCAATAAATCACCCAACATGGAGTCTGGGGTGAGAGCCCCTGATGAGATGTAGAGCCCACAGAAATAGGCCATTGCAGACCCCATTCCTCCTAGCTAGCACCAGAGTTAATGGCTTTCAGATCTCTTGGTGCCTCTCTGACTCTTTCCATGTTCACAGGTTTGTCTTTGTTATCTCACCGCTGTTATCTTTCGCTTCCAATTCCATCTTCTCCACTGGAAGGCGGCTCGGCGCTGTGTCTTAATGAATGCTCTGCTAGTTTGTACGATTTTTTAAAAAATAAACCAAGGGTCCATTTATGTACCTAATTCTTTGCAAGATTCGTTTTTTGTTTTTTTTAAATAGTAGAAAAAGCTGGAATGGAAGCCGGAAGGAGAGATGGATGGAGCAAGAAAGGGAAAGTGAGGACATGAGTGTAGACAGAAGTAGAGGCGGTAGGGGGTGACTTTAACAGTTACACTGGCAGAGAGTCAAGCGAGCGCTGTGATGCAGAATAATATGGCCTGAGTGTGGTTGGCTGAAATGTGCCTTTTTGAATGTGTGTGTGTTTGCTTTTGACAGGTGCAGAACCCGTGACGCTCTAGTCAAAAAGCCTTACTTGAATTTGTTTCAAATGAGTGACTCAACAACTTAGTGTCAGTTTTTATCCAACAGACAGTGCAGGCTAACGCAGAGAGCCATTAACTGGCCTGGGCACTTCTAATATGACTCAGTCTAAAAATGCAGTCTGGTAGATTTTTATTTGATTTTTGAATACACGCAGCTCAATTCCAGAAAACACTCATACTCTTAATACTCTGAATTGCTTGAATTGCTGTGAAGGTCATGGACAGCCACTCTAAAAGCTGATCAATGCCTTAAAGGAGAGCAAAAATTTGCCTTGATTGAATAAAATGAATAAGTCAAGCATGTGAGTCTAAAGCATGTGGCTTTGTCAAGGTCATATTCACAGGTTGTAACGTGAATACTGGAAGTCGCTATTCATTCATGTATGAACATGGGGTTGCCAGGGGCAACGCAGACCCTACAGCATCCTAACACCCACCGTGTGCCAAGCAGTCAAATATCCAGCACCATTAACCTCATCATTGCGACATAATCAGCTGCGGATGAAGCCGCCACTAAATCGAGGCAGCCTTCAAGGCACAATTAGAAATGTTAATTAAATGTTGCTCTGTGTTGCGTTGGCTTGACACATAATGCAAAACCATCATTTGGGGCTGTGCAGGATGAGCTTTCCCTCCATTAGGTCATTGCGGATCTGTCGCACACACACTGTGGATCAAGGATAGGCAACTTTTTAAGTCTGAACCAGATGATCTCACTGAGCAGTGTAATAATTAGCAGAAATAACCAAATGTTGACATCGGGCTGAAATGCAAACGTGCATACTTTCATGTTCTCCATGACATGGTTAGCCAAGTCCTACTTTCAAATGTGCAGTTATTTTGTCCTGGTTACACTTAAGAATCGTGTCTCTTCATGCCAGGGTCTCTGCCTGCAGATTCAAGTGCCTTTAAGAACACCCATCATTCACCCGACCACTGAAAGCTCTGAGGTCTCAAAAAGTCAGTTTTTTTTGAGTGTGAGGACAAACACTAATGGATGATAGAAATAGCACCCTCTCCAACCAATACCTGGCATAAATATGTGCTTGTGTGCATCCTGTGGTTGACCAAGCATGTGAAATGACCCCAGAGAGAGAGAGAGAGAGAGAGAGAGAGAGAAAGAGAGAGAGAGAGACTTGTGCTGTGCTGAAAGAGGTCTGAAGATGAATGCATATCTCCAACCATCTGCAAAGAAGCAACGCAGGGGCATCGTCGCTAAATGGCTTGGACAGATTGGACCGTCTAATACCATTTTATTTGACGCTGCCAGTCTTTGTCCATCATCTGTGAAAGACTGCTGGCTTTGCTGTTACAGACCCACAAAGGCTCAGCTCGAGTGAGACTACAGATTGAGTGTGTGTATGTGCGTGTGTTCTTGGCCTCGTTTTAGCTGTGCCCACAGACGAAGAAAGCTGAAGAATGACAGGGGAGAAAGAAAAGGATTAAAAGCTAACTCCATTTATACTATGCCTAAGACCGACAGGTCTGGTCTAACAGGTGTGTTTATTCTGCTGCAAAGTTACTAAAAAGACTTAGCTGTGTGTGTGTGTGTGTGAGAGAGGGAGGGAGAAAAAAGTGAGAATGAGCAAGAAAAAGACAAAAGATATGTGTGTGTACGGAGCGTGTGTGTGTATTGAGTGTCTCTCCAGAAGCCTAACTAATTTAAACAGGATTAGAGGAAGTACTGATGGACTGTTCACAGTAAATTATACCATGTTGTAAAGCGCTGTACCACCCACATGCATCCCACACCTACATGGAAGTCCCAAAGTGGTTAGCATACACTACACACACTTAAACACACACACACACACACACACACACACACACACACACACACACACACACACACACACACACACACACACACACACACACACACACACACACACACTCAAAAGTGCTGAAGGGAGTGTGGCTAGGAGAGGGGATATATCGCTGGGGTGTGAGGGGACTTGTGTGAATACTTTTCCAGCTCTAATCCGCCCATTCCTGTTGGCATGAAAGACAGGGATTAACAGACGAAAGGTGAACATGGAGAAAAGGCAGGGCCGGAAAAAGAACACAGGGAACGGGGGAGATAGTATTCCGGAAACCTCTGCAGGATTCTCTGGCGGCTGCCGGGGTGAATGCAGATGAGCAGCCTTTTGTATGAAGTTAAATCCTCTTATTGATCTGCAGATTAGTTGCTGTCCTCTTACCTTATTTAACTTACAAAAGTTTGGAGTGACAGCAGTCTGCCCAGGATTTGGAAAGCTGAACAAATAGTCAAAATACTGTCATGAAATGTAAAGAAAAATTAGTTGAGGCTTTCATTCAGAGTAGTTAGCTTTAAAAGCACAATGTAGACATGCAACCTAAAGATCCAAGGTCTTTATTTTCTGAGTTAGCTGCTACGCTTTACTGCCTGATTTTCTTTCATTTAACATTAAACAAGAACATACAGTACCCTGCAATGAGAATTTCAGCTTAACGCCTACAGGAGAGGATCTCCCTCACTATGAGGTAAAAGCAAGGTGTTGTGGTATAAGAGGGTATAAGGTCTAAGAGGCTCAAGGTAATTATACGAGCGGCAGTGTTGTTTTTTTGCCTGAAAGCTGCTCTGTCAGGCCTTTCTACTGTGTCTGTTTCGCACTCGTTTAAACCTGCAGTCACTTTGCTTCTTAAAGAACATTCTAAATAACATACAGACTCATGATAAACAAAAAAAATGTGATGATAAGCAAAACAGGTTACAAAAATCCGTATGATGGCTGGTTGAACAAACAAAAAAGTCCTGGTTTTCAAATAGTACAAAAAGAACATTTGAAGCATGTTCTACTTTTAACATCTTTATCTCTTCCTCTGCAACAGCAAAGCAGGATGAAAAAAAGCATGTCAACATGGCCCTGTCACTGTCAGCTATTTTGTGAATTTGGCTACTCCTCCACAACAAATAAATGCATAATTTAGTGCTTTTAAGCAACCACTTATCTCTGACTTGCATCACACCGAACTGTCTGGTGTGGCTTTGTCTTGATAGAAAACATTTGCATGTTCGCAGGTGTGCTGACATATCCTCCCTAAAGACTGTGCAGAGATTCACATCAGTGCAGGAAAGACTCCAAGCTAGAAATCGGAGTAGCATCTTTGCTCGGGCAAATCAAGGGGCGGATGCTTCTTTTTTTTTTTTTTTTTTTTTTCAAAGCCTGCTTTGTGTCCAAGGCCTCATCTGTCGGTTGATAGACTGATGCAAAGCAGAAACACAAAAGTAACACAAAGACAAATGAGCTAACAAAGGAGTGAGAGGACCACCATCTGGTACACTGTGGAGGGAGAGAGACAACAATGGGGGATGCTTTTAACACAGTTAATTATTAATCTGTTTAAGTGAGTGGCCTCTTGTCAGTGGTTATATATATATGTACAGTATGCTGCTTATTTTAGCATTCCAGGGTTATATTTTAAACGCAGACTCTCGTGGAGGTGTGTCTGTTTTGTGTATGTGTGTAAGAGAGAGAGAGAGAGACATTTGTGTTTGTGTCTAAGAATGCACTGGTGTGTGTGTGTGTGCATGTTCTTGCACGTGTGAGTGCCTAATCGGTTTCCTTTCCACAACAAAACAAAGTTAATTGCTTCAATTACTGATAATATTTGCAAATTACCCACCATTGGTTGTCTGTGACTCTCAATTTGGAGTCCTATTAGTTCATATCTTGACTTTGCGCTCTATTTTGTTGTTGTATGTTAATGGAGTCTCTTCTCAATGTCCTGAGGATTGCTGATAGACTTCGCCCTCTGTCTCCTCAGACAACACTTTGCCCTGAGTGTATCCAAGTAGGCTTGATTAGATGTTTTGAGTGTTTGGATATTTGCCAAACTATTTGTCTTTATCGCCCATGCCACTGAACCAAACAGTCCAAAAGATGGATGGATGCTTAGCAGGTCCCAATAGCAATATGTGCTGACATCCCAACATAGAAAGAAAATTCAGAAACAAAGATCAGAACCTCGATTGTTGTTGCACAAACATTTTTAAGGACAAGGTAAAGTATAAGCACATTTGGAGTTTGTTGCTTTAATGAGGAGCTGATTTCTTGTAAGCCACCTTCTGTAGATATGTGGGCTGATTGTTGAGTCAGTCTTGCATTCATTTGTTTGCCTGTTGGGTCATCTTTGCTGTGATGTAGGTGTAATGTCTGACAGGTTATTTTTAAGCCCACAGCAAGTTCAGACACCAAGGCCAGGCTCGATGTAAAAACAACAAGAGGAAATATTTGATTTTTTTTTTTTTTTTTTAATCCTAAAGCTGAACAGATGGAGGACATAATTTGCACACATATTCAAGCTTTAAGTCTTTCTATTTTCTCTAAATGGAATGTTTAAGGTAAGTGCTCCTCGTAATGTAGAAAGCCTACCCGGTACGTTCACTGCGGGGAAACATTGTCTATGTTGGAAAATACACCATAACATCTCGCTAATCACCTGTAATGAGCAGATGCAAGGCAGATGTGCGATGCTTCTGGCACAGGTGCCGCACAGAAAAAGGTGTCCAAGGTTTGTCTTGGATTCACTGATAGCCTTGGTGAGATCTCCCCATCCTTCTGCTTGCCAGTCTGCTCTGTCGTTTATTCAGAGGAGGGTGTGTGTTTCTGCAAAAAGAAAAGAGAAACGGTTGGAGGAAAAAGAGAGCACAGGGTACAGCCGAAGGACTCTAATTACTGTGGTATAAGTATTCATGAGCCTGTCCACAGAGGTGTGAGTCGTCCCCCCTCCAGCTCTTTTCTGAACCTAGCACGACTCTTAACGCTGGCTATAGGCCACAGTTTCAGCTCCTCAGTATAGTTGTGTTCCTGGATTTTTTCTGGACTCATCACACGTGGACTCCCCAGAAGCTCTGCTGCTAGGCTGGGAGTGTGGCCACAGGGGATCTACAGAAAGGAGACATATGGTAGCTTATGATTAGAAGTGGAAAGTTTAATGCAAGTCAATTTATGAGTGTGTAACTGTGTGAGTGTATGCGTGCACTCATACATATACACTAACTACAGTAATGGATGTATTAGATCAAGCATTACTTATCCAGCCACAAATAAAGCAAAACCTGCAAAAAATTCACACGTCTGTCAATATGACTGACATTTATCAGCAAATGAATTTTCCTGCAGTTATCGAAGAATCCCAGAGGATCATAAGCTATTTTGTTTTTTATAAAAAAAATCGCCTTGCTTCTGGGATACGATCAAATTAGAAGCATTCATTTGGTTTTATGAGCGTTAAATGAGGCAGCTCATGGATTGCAGTTTGTCCATCGCTAGTCAACCTATTTTTATCACAAAATATCCACTTCTGTTTTGTTTGCTTGACAGTATTATTTTGTTTTTTTTTATCACCAATTCAGCTCGAGTGGCAAACTTGTTTTCTTGCAACCAATCTCTTGTGGATACCCACTCATTTATTTCACCGGTACTACATGTTGCATAACAGAATAAAAAACACTCTCTTTGACTTCGTCTTTGCTGTTCCTATTCTCCTCGCTGTTTTTTTTTTCTGTAAATAGTGCACATGAAAGCTTTGGCCTCTTTTAGATATAGTGAGGTCTTAAGAGCTACAGCGAGCTTTTGAGCCATTTGCTGTTGAGATCAATTCATAACAGCTTTTCAGAGAGTTCCCTGGCTGCTTTTATTGTGTACAATGTGACACTTACAGGCAGGGGTTAATCTGCATGGAACAGAGTTGATACCAAGGGGGCAGTGAGGCAGATGAGCATAATTAGGCCTTGTAAGTGGCAACAGTATGATTGGAGACAGTGGAGTAGTTCCATCAAAGCAATGGGCAATAATACAGAATGTCTGTCAACAGCAGGGCAACCATCAAGCTCTTGAGTGTGACATTATTTTTGTTCAATAAAATCTGGAATAGCTAACTCACCTCATGAGAGCAGAGAGACTATTTCTGTTCTGTTCATGATTTTACTGGTTACACAGGATGCATTTGACAAGGAGATCACCCTGTGACAAATTTACTCTGTTATCTTTATCTTTATATACCAATCTGCTCCAGTCTTTCCCCATCTTTACTTAAGATATGCAGTTACGGAATAGATCATGTTTGATTTTTTTCAGAATCTCGAGCATTTTCGCGACAGCAACATATTTACAGTCTACACAGCTGCTCTTAGCCAAACTGGAAAAATACATCATCTGTGGCTGAATAAGACTAAGAGCAATATTGTGACATTTTTATTGGAAAGACTTTGAAAGATGCCGTAACTCAAGAGGCGTAATAAACATAATGTGCTTTGATTTTTCTGTATTCTCTGTAATGGGGACCAGGCCCGAGGGCTGGCTTTAACTTGGCCCAGGTTTTTATATGATCCTGTCCACTGGGTGTGACATATCAATCTGAAAGTTTAATGTGCTTTTTGACTGCATGACTGGGTTTTATACGCACATACAATATAGTGTTCCACACATGCTTGCACTTATCTGTTCTTACCCACGCTGTGGATAGTTCTGAAAACAAAAACAAAAAGAATCTTGTATCACAAAAACTATACCCATTTTGCTGCTCAACATATCGGATTTTAAACAAAATGTGTAATTTCTAGTCAATCGCTAAGAAGTGTGAGGGTACTCTGGCCCCACCGTGAACCAGCAGTGTGCAGCTCTTAGTCCTGCCAGGTGTGTGTCTCCGCCTGAGCTTTGAGTTATTGTAGCCGGGGACTGAGATCCATTCATCAGTGCTTCATTAAAACCCAAATCGCTTTTTCTCTCCCAGTCTTCTCTTCTCCCTCTCAGCCTGACAAGTCCCCCACATCCTGCCTGCTCAATTTTTTTGCGGTGGGCCTGTTGTTCCACGACTCTGCAGCAGCCCGCCTTGCATGCTCATAGTTGAGAATTCAGCGCTGTAAAAAGTACATCACCCACCTGGGAACCTTATTGGCAGGAATAGCTTTTCACGTGGTTAACAGCAAAGCGAGCAACACCTCACCTGGCTGACATGGGAGGGAGGGGGGAGATAGAGCACTGTTGAATGGAACTCTCCATTGGCCTTTTCCTGTTCCGCTTTTGTTTGCCGCTATCTTGCCCGTTCCGTGTTATTCAAACCACACAATGAAGTACAAAGCTGCCGGCGTCTGCTCCTGCTCCTCGTCAGTCCCTCCACCCCCTTCTCCGTCCTCTTCCACCTCCTCCCTCTCCCTCCACTGTATTATAAGTCATTTAAACCGGATTTTGGCAGAGTGGAGCTGAAGCAGGTTGAACTGCAATGTTCACAGGCCCTTGACCATTCTGCGCTTACAGGAAATTAGTTGTCCATTGTGCCTTTTGCTGTGGCTGCTTTGTTGAACTCGGTGCCAAATAGAGGGCAACATCTTATCAGAGCTGGCACTGAGTAGTTCAGCAGCACTGTCAAGTTGTCTCTTTATCACAGTTTCATTGTCTTTAACTCCGTTTCTTAACTCTAGGCTATTGACTTGGAGCCTGTGAAAGCCCAGGCCTGTTATTTATCCAATGCAACACAATGCTTGACTTAAGTGAGTGCTATAAGTGAGAATCTACACCAGAGAGTTAGTATCGTAGTCAATTGATAACCTTTAAAGACGTTTAGCATTGATTTTTACAGTCAAACAAATGCGTCACGGCCAATTGATCCTTTATGGTTTTACTCACTGAATACTTCTGCTGCTGTACATGTGGGTCAATCCTTCAGTTGAACCACTGATCCTTACTAAAGCTTGTGTGAAAACCTTTGCTTCCACATGTAATACTGCTGAAGTGCGTGGACATTCCCACAAGCACCGACAAAGGATACAAATGGATAAATAAAAAGCCATGTACAGGTTTTTTTTTTTTGTGTGTGGAATTTTGAAGTCCTGTTTTGACTGTGCAGCTTGTGTGCCACTGGCTGTATTTCTCCCAAACACGCTCGTTATATTTACTATGACATGTGACCTTTTTCCTCTGGTAAATGTAACAAAGACCACAGGGGGGGGGGGGGGGGGGGAGGAGGAGTGGGAAACCCGATCACACACTGTGAATCAGTGAGAAACTGAGAGAAAGTGCCAGTGTTGTTTTTGTTTCTCTAGCGTTGGGATTTATCGGCAGCCAAAATTTGCACTTGCTCGAGCACAGAGAAAACACTCGCAACACTCATGGTGGACGTAGTCTGAACAACACACACACACACACACACACACACACACACACTCCATCTTGTCTGCACCTCCACCCTTTCCCCAGATCCTGAGGGGAGAGGTCAGGTTAAGTGCTGTGTGGGGCAGCAGGCCTGTTTTTCCTCATGGCTGGCACCCGGCCCACGTCAACAGGCCCCCTCTCTCTCTTCAAAAGTCACAAACGCAGGGCTCCGGTGCTGACAGTGCTCTGACAATGAGCTACTATCTGCCAGCCGCGGCCCCTGTCAGAGTCCCGGTCCCTCTGAAAAACAGATCTCTGGCAAGAGCAAAGGTTAATCTAGCAGTGAGGCTCCACTGGCGACTGCCTTCATGGCCATGTGTGACTGAGAATAGGCTGGGAGGAATTAACACTACTGCCTGAGGGAGTGTTGACAGAGGTGTGTGTGTGTGTCTGTGTCTGTCTGTCTGTGTGCAGTGTTTGCACTTTGGTGTGTGTTGATGGGAAGCGAGGAAGGGACAGGAGACGAGGTTTGAGGAGGTTTTTTCATGCTCACAATCCATTATCTTCGAGGAGGAATCACGCTGGATAAAGGTTGCTTCATGCCATTTGAAAGATGTAAGACAAATACCAGCCGAGCGTGTAAACATTGCAGCGAGCGTGTACGTGCCGTCTCCTTTCCGATTGGTTGTATCAATCGCTCTGTCATTCTGTTGCACTCCATTGTTTTTTTAACCTACCTCCAACTTCTTTTTCATCCTTCTCTCCTGCATTGATGCGAAGCACGACAAGCGCAACAAAAAGACTCCTATAGGCTTGTTGGTGGCTTCAGAAAACCCATATGCATTTCTATATGCATGTCTAAGTTCAATTTGCATCAGTGAAGGTCAACTAGGTTCATGGCCTCCCGAGGAGAGAGCTTTTAAACGGGCCTCCCTACCACTGTGCCAGCTGTCTGTTTCAAGTCCAAACAGCTCTGTTGGCTAAGCCCCTGTTGCCACAGCATGGCCCCCTGCCTTTTGGCAACATGCTTACTGTTAAAAGCTTACCATTGTTGGTGTGCTCTAAGGGCGCTCTAAGTCCCAGGAGTATCACTCATACCTGCGTTCTCCCCCCCCACTAAATGCTTTTGAAAGGGGAGGAGTTGACATTTCCCTTCCATCATCACAGGTGCCAAATGGAACATGTTGCTGTGAAGCGATGGTTGTATTGAGGCAGATAATAAATCCAATTCCTCACCTTGGATTTAAGAGATTAGCATATTTGTTGTAGCAATAAGCCATGCATCAGCAGCTGGGGATATTTCCAAGGATTTGCGCCTTATAAATCACACAGAAGTAGCACCCAATTTTGTGGATTTCCAGATTAATCTTTGTGCAGATAAAGTGGAAATTGAGGGATAAATAAATGAGAATAGAAAAAAGAAGGCATGAAGGCATGAAGGCATGCAGGCGTCGGCTCATCACAGTCAATTAGCCAGGCATCTCTTGGAGATATTTCACTTCAAATAATGCCTCCACTGTCATCACCCTGCATGCTTGTGTATCTCCCTGGTATTGTGTTGCGTGCAGGTCTGAATGTCTGTGGGTTTTGTGTGTGGGTTGCCTGTGCACACACCTGCCAAATTATCTTCATATAGCCCTCCTTGTGAGACGGGGAGGGAAAGGGGGGGTGGGGGGGTGGGGGGGGCTGGATTGCTTGCGTTCCCACTCGCAGTGGGTGTGCATTTCTTTATCTTTTTTGCCTGTCGTGTTGACTGATGGGTAATATGCTAAATGGGGCCTGTGTTTACCTCACCTGTGCCACTGGCAGGCCTCTGTGTGTGCTGGGCTGTGACAGGGAGCACTAATAATGCTTTAAGTGCTCTGTCAAGCTTCAATCACACTGACACAAGCTGTAGCGTATAGCACACTGTCCTGTTGGTGGAGGGGCTGTCACTGGACAGATGTAAGTGAATTGTGGAGCCGTGGTTACATGGCAAACTACGTACTGGAGGTCAGGTAAATGGGCTGTGCAGCACAAGCACAAGTGCACGTGTGCTTTTCTTTGAGTGTGTTTTTCTATATTGATCTTGAATGTATGCAAATACTTAATATGTGTTTGCATATGTGTCTGCATGTGTGCACGCCTGAGTAGCCCTTTTCCCCCATTTACGTGTGTATCTATTGCAGGGTTAGTGGAGCAGTGAGGTCTTGCAGTGAGACTCTCTGTATGAGTGCGTGATTTACGAGCCCGGTGCGAGCTCTTCTCCCATCCTCCTGCATAATGTCCCCATTAGAGACAGCAGACACTGTGGCTCTGTTCATCATTTAGCCCCAGTCACCAGCACACCTGGGCAGAGAGAGGGGCGATAGATAGAGAGAGAGAGAGAGAGAGAGAGAGAGAGAGAGAGAGAGAGAGAGAGCGATATGGATCATGTCACTGTCAATGGAGATAGAGAGAAAGAGTAAAGGAAGTAGAGATAACACAGTGCATTATCTCACCATCAATTATCGCCCCTATGCCTTTACAGAGGCTGTGACTGACTGCATCTGTGTACAGCAGAGCGGGAAAAAAAGGGAGAAAAAGATTCAGGGGAAAAAATTTGAATGAGAATGCAAAAGGCAGGAAATAAACAACAGGACCAAAAAAAAAACCCCACTGCCACCACGGCAGTAGACTTACCTGATCTAGTGAGTTGCTTACCTTGTTCCTTCACATCCCTTTTTTTCTTCGTCTTCTACCTGTGTTCTGTACCTGTGTTTGTTTTTGGTCTGTCAGCCTCATTATTGCTGCAAGCCGACAGGGGACACACAGGCTAACAACACCCCTGGGGAGGAGAAAAAAAGGAAGGGAAGTAGTAGTGCGTGAAAACTCTGGGAGTCATTCCAGCACCCCATCTACATTAATAACTGCACAGCAGCAAATAAACACTGTATGAAACAGCCGCCATGTTTGCTCAGCAAACACTTAAGTTTGAGAAAAAAGCATTTCACAATATGTACTTTGTACACTTGCAAACATTTGGAGAAAAAAAACTGCCTTTCTATAATAGTGTGTGACATGTTTGTTCTTGCCACCATCGCACACAAAATGTTTTACGTTTTATCTTATTTAAACAACTGCTGTGTGTAGGGACCTTATGAGTGAAGGTGTGTGTGCATTGTGTTTTGTTTTTCAATTACTCATGAGTATTCTGGTCGACACTTACTATAGATATAAGAAATGTCTTCCCTGTGAGATCTATTAAACATGCCTGATACTTTTACTTTGAGATTTTGATCAATAGAGATGTGTTTGAATTCAAAAGTCATATGGTGTAAAAGTGCAGTAGAACTAGCTGTAATCTTTAGGAGCAAAACATAGATCTAATTCAACAATGCAAAAACCTGCAGTAGTTTACATTGTAGCCCTATTCAGACTGATGTTTCAAGGCATGGTAATTACGTCCCTGTGATGTTCCGCCTTCAATCTGAATGTTGCAGAGCTGAATGGAGGGACCAAGTGTTCCCCCCCCTCTGTACTGTCTTCAGGATCAGCATTAATTTGATCATATAACCTCTTAACTCTTTTTTATTCAAACTGTTCCTTTGTAGAGACTGACAGCCCTGACACATCATTTATTAATTTAGCAGCTTAATCACTCACTATGTAAAGTAGGAATGTGTGTCATTGTGTAAGAAGCTTAAGTCAGCTTTCCAGGAAGAAAATATAGACCACTCATTTGTATTGGTGTAAATGTAAGGTTTTAATGTTTTCTGCATTGAGACTTTTTAAACCTATTAAAGCTCAGATTGGAAAGTATTGGTATTGTTACACTTTTATTCAAAAGTGGCTTTTTTCTTAATGTAAGCCTAAGAGAGGAGCAATGTTTTCAAAGATAACATGTACAAATACTCGAGACATTTGAAGAGCCTTTCTGCTTTTCTTACATTTGTAATGAAACCTCTCTGAGCCTTTTGCTGTCTGCGAGCCTTTTCACACAAAATGCAGGTTGATGGAATTGATAACTGAAATAACTGTCAGCATCACAGCTTCTTGGCTTCTCTTGATCAATACTCAGCTGCTGGTGTAAAAAAGAAAGATCGTATTTTCAGTTCTGATGGATTCTATTTAAAAGAAAAAACGTTCACATCTAAAACCTTTATTTCTTTTGCAAAGTGAAGCTAACGTCTTCTACCTTTCAAACATCACACTTTAGGGTTCATCACTGGGCATATTATCCCCCCTTTTCCACCTTTAAAACAGTCCCCTGTGGTATAATGAAACATCTGTGCTGTGCTTTGGTCAAAATATAACATGAATCAAGCACCAGAGTAGGTTTGTTACCCTGTATAAACCAGCTCAGAACGCTCCGTTTTGCTGTGTGTGTCTCTTTTTAAATGCGAGTTTTCCCGATAGACATCAATCGTCTGAATCAAGAATAAAGATGGCAGACCTGCACAAAAGTTTTTTTTCTAGGCTGGGGGTGGAGTCCATGAGTGGAGATATCAGGGGAGGGGAGGGTACCAGAATCCAGCTTGTGACATCACAAACTGAGAAAATTTGAAACCGTTCATTATATGTCCCCTTTAAATGAATAGGGGGCAGGAGGCAGCAGCATCTTGGTTGTGGTAGATGAACGTGTTTTTACAATGACCTAAATAGAGCAAAAACGTCATTAACAGAACTTAGAAAGTGTTTAAGAAACTCGTTTTTAACAATTAAAAAAAGATTATCGTAAAATAATGACACACTAAGCAAACCGGACAACGGTTGTCTTTTTTTGTTTTATAGATAAAACAGCAAAACTGTGTTGGATTGCAGGTCTGTAACCGCCTCTGCACTCTGATCATAAAAATGAAAGCGCGTCTCCGTTCTTTCTTATTTCATTATGCACTTCAATAGGAATATCATTCATTGTGATCGGCTTGCATAGCCTTTTAGTTCAGGTTGAACACATTCCAGAGATATGAAGAATTCAAGGATATCCAAAAAATGACATTACAATGCCAATATACAGTCTGGCAGTTTGAAGGATAAACGCAGACATAAAGTGGTGTAAAGGGGATCAAGATTTTGTGGAATTCCCAGCTTGACACTTTGACGCAGCATTTGTTTTATATAACTACAATTGTTGAAAGGCAGCTTCAAACTAATGTTTTATAGTGTTATATCCACTTTCTCCTACACACACAACACACCCAGAGGTCCACTTATTGCCTCCAACTATAAACGCTGCTGCCATTTCATCTAAAATACAGTGGGTCCTGACGGGGTGCTGTTCTCTCCAAACACCTGCAAACCACTCATGTCTGCCATCAGAGCTGTTCACACCACCTAGCAGACACTCACACCCACGTTGGACAGACACCTGCAACTATTCTAACCCAGTGACATACAACTGGAGGAATAATTTAACAGCTCGGAGCAGCTTTTACAGCTGTGTAAGCTGCTTGGGTTTCCTGTATTTGCCTGTGCATGCGTGGCTGCGTGAATGTGTGCGTTTCTCAGTGTGATAAGGGTAGCTGTGAGTGTGCGAGTGTTTGCTGCCACTGCTTCTTAACGTTTGATGTAAAAGAACAGCTTGAAGTGGGACTGTGGCACTACATATTTCACGAGGTGTCTCGGCTCTTTAGCTGCACCAATGTAGCAGCAAGTGTCGCACTTTGACTCAAGGTGTGCACCAGCAGAACAGCCTTAGTGGGGGGGGGGGGGGGGGGGGGGTTGGGTGGTTCAAGTACAGTGCAGACCGAAAACTCTGCTTTCCTCCGATGGGCGCTTTTTTATCTGAGGGGTTCAACACAGACTGTCTTCCTGCATCCAGAAGCCCGCCCTGTGATCCATCCCAAAACCCAACAGAAGGCTCAAAAGGATCCAAAAGGGCAGTGTGTAAAAATAAAACCTACGTGGTGGATGTAGATTTTTCCTAAAAGAAGACAGCTCGTATTGGCAGAGCTACTGTTGAGGGAGCAGAAAGTGCCAGAGGGAAGGCTGATGTTTGCGCTCTCCACTACTGTCACTGGACAGCTGTGACATTTGGGGCTGCGTTCTGGGCCAGAGCTCAAGCACCAGGGCGTCCTGGATGCCAAATCAGATGAGGTCATACACAGTGTGTGTGTGTGTGTGTGTGTGTGTGTGTGTGTGTGTGTGTGTGTGTGTGTGTGTGTGTGTGTGTGTGTGTGTGTGTGTGTCTGTAAGTGTGGGTGGGTGGCACAGGATCAAAATTAGCCTCCCTGTGGCAAAACAGACTGAATGTAATGTGTGTGAAATGGCATTTGCACTCCCAGAAGAGTTCAGAGTTTCACCGAGCTGTGGCTTTGCATTCAGAGTTGTTCTGAGAAAGCAAGGGGGATAAAGATGATGCAGCTGATAGAAAAGGAAAGAAGGGGGCGCTGGTGGCGCAGCGGTTAGTGCGCGGGCCCATGTATGGAGGCTATATGGTCCTCCAAGCGGGCGGCCCGGGTTTGAATCCAACCTTTCACGCATGTCATTCCCTACTTCTCTCCTTGATTTCCAACTCTAACCACTGTCCTGTCTCTCCAATGAAGGCACAAAAAGCCCCCCCCCCCCCCCAAAAAAAAAAAATAAGAAAAGACAAGAGCAGAGCAGTTTAACAATTACACCAGCAAAACATTCAGCAAAATCAAACACAGAATCCTTTAAATAATCAGCTTTATTCCTTTAAGGGCTTCTTCCCGAATATTAAAGAAGCCCAGAAAAAGAAAAGAGAGGGTATGTGATGTTTTTCACTGCAGCATGAGAGACCTCCAGACAAAAACACTCGAAAAGGTCTGTCTTCATCTTCCACCCCAGAGGTAAAAAAAAAAAATCATCTCTCTTTTCCTCCCTTCTCCTTGTTATAGACTTTGGAGAATCTCTCCTACCTCTGTCGGCCCCATGCGCTGAGGTCAAGATCCTCTGCTGAAACTTTTTCTTTTCAGCGCCCCAGGACTATTTTCTATCTCCTATTCCCCCCACTGCTGAATGCAGACTTCAGCAGAGCCCCCTGAGGGAAAAACACAGCCCATCTCCAAAAAAATATATAGACTTCCTCAGGCATGTCAGCATACCTCTGCAAAAGAAGGTAAGATTTAGTGTTTGCTTTTAATGGAAAGCATTGTGTTTGCTTCGAGGCACTGGAGGAGGCCACTGGCGTTTTTATGGAGATTAAAAAGTGAGGAATGTTGGAGAAAACCAGAGGTGATCTCAACCTGAAGATGTCTGTGGTCGCCGGTAGTTTA
Source organism: Labrus bergylta (assembly GCF_963930695.1). Taxonomy (NCBI): domain Eukaryota; kingdom Metazoa; phylum Chordata; class Actinopteri; order Labriformes; family Labridae; genus Labrus; species Labrus bergylta. Next base: position 20,238,010 of record NC_089198.1, on the reverse strand, counting down.
GTCGCACTCATGGGATATATTCTCTGTTTATGCAAGTGTGTTGTTGGTAAAGCTGTGTGTGTGTGTGTGTGTGTGTGTGTGTGTGTGTGTGTGTGTGTGTGTGTGTACGCAGTCGAGCTGCACTAACAAGATCCCTGAAGAACACCTCACTCGCAGTTAAGGGAGTGAGATCACACCGTGTGTTTCCGCTCATTCACACCGGCTTAGCCAGCACAGTCTCAGCGGTGGAGAGCAGACGGCTGGGGAATACCAAACCAAGGCATCAATTACCTGCATCTCACTACATCGGTTAAGGGAGAACACAGCTAAATTGAATAACACTTTCTTAATCGCATGTTGCAGATGTGCGCACACACACACACACACACACACACACACACACACACACACACACACACTTAGAAATGTTCAGTGATCCATCCCAGTGGCATCCTCTCCCCGTCAGGGTACAGTAACCTGCCGCATCACCGCCGAGACTCCTCGCAGTGAGAAATGAGTGCATCATATGATTGACTCACTCACACCTCCATATGACTGTTAAATCGTCTTCTATGCACAGTCAATTCCCGCTTAGTGCCTTTTCCCAAGCCCCATGGGCGCGGGCGATAATTTGACTTTTATTGAAATTCAGCTCCAGCAGGTTCAAGGTGGTTGAAGGTCGTTCTTTTTACTGCCACAGATGAGATGGCGGGATAGCGCGGCATCAAACCCTCAAGGCCCCTTTTTTCTCTCCCTGACTCTCTTAAACACTCTCCTGCATCTCTGGCCATATCAAACTTTTCCAGATTAGATTTTGCGGTGCATCCAAACATGGTTAACAACAGTGTTTAATGGAATAGGAGAAGCTAGCTGCTGTTGACATCCTTCTCTTGAACCCAATCTTCTTTATTCATTGTCAGTGGCACATTGAGTAATTCTTGGGAAGACTGATCGTGATAGAAGATTTGGAAATAGACCATATTCTTCAGAGGGTTAAAGGCACACTAATACACTGGCTAAATTGATTTGACTTTGCTTTGACTTGTTTATAAGGCTCTAAATGACTAAATGATGTTTCTCCATACATCAGAAAGCCTTCTTCATTTATATTCAAGCCTGATCACCAAAGTCCTCTTCTGCTTTTCTTTAAAATGTTCAGTATTTGTCCAACAAAAGTTCCAGTGCGAGAGCTATCTGTGTTTATTTAAACTAAACTGTGGACCAAAATACATCCGGATGTCAAAGTGTCTCTCTCATGAAATGAAAAGAGCTCTCATTTTTTAATTGGACTTTGAGTTGTTGCTCTTATCGCTGCTTTAAGATAGGTTTATTGTTTGTGATGATTATTTCCTGTCATTTGACTTTTAACTGAATTTTATGTATTGATTTCTAATTTTTTTGTTGTCATTTTTTAGTCCCAACTGATTGACTTCCTGTTTGAGGCACTTTTGGCTGCATATCTGTATGAGAGGTGCATATAACTAAAGTTAAGCTTTACTTTCATTACTCTCATTCCCCTTTAAAAATGGCACCCACATTTTTGACGCTATTTATCAAAGTGCACAGATGAATCAAATGCATATGTTGCATCTTTTTTTTTTTTTGTGCAACTATAGCTTTCCTTTATCCCTCGCTTCCATGCATTTCATTGTTCCTTAGCCTGCTGTTCACGTGCGAACAAAGGCTAGACAGTTCTCTGTTTCTTTTCTTTGTGTTCATAAACATTGCACATTCCCTAAGAGAGCAGAGCATGTCCTTGTTTGTCCGGGCAGCAGTCTGCGCAGAAATGAGGTAAGATGGTTTCCAAGAAATGATGTTCAGCTACAGGGTTAGATCCATTTCTGGATAAGATAACGCAGGGTGCTGCCACATGATGCCCTCTCCATGTCGGCATCTCTCCGATTACTCGTTCCGTATCTCATTGAGTATCTCTCTTCATATGAACTGCATCCTCCTTCCCTCCATTTTCTCTCTCTATCTCAGGTCTGACTTTCTGCCTGCTTTCTCTTCTTCTTTATCGCTCTATCTCTCTTGGTTCCCTCTGCCCTCCATGCTGGCTCCACATATTACTGGATGGTTATCTGGGTTCAAGTGTGTGACAGAAAAGGACAGTTGGTTCCGTCTTTTCATGCCCCCTTAACCCCCAGATGCTTTAAAATAGAACTGGCATGGCACACTGAGATGCCCTGTCCACATATTTGACATTCACTGTGTTGATTCTTTTATTTTTGGTTATTTCTCTTGTTAAGCACAGTGTGCATATGCAGAAGTGCACTAACGACAATCCCTACTTTCTTAATTAGAGTGAGGGAATGCAGTGGGAAGTAATTGAGTGCCATCCTTTTGTTCATTCAGCACTATTTCCTGATCTGCATGGAAAACAATGATGCCCTTACACACCCTTGGTAGCCCATTAGCTATAGCTTATACTCCTAAATGTCAAGCTAGCTAAATCCCAGTGCGACCTGGACATGCTTCTTCTTGCCATCAGATGTAATTTTAAGGCCAAGTGAGTGCCAAGTTCTAACTTTTATATTTAAAGTTTAGAAATGTCAAAGCCATAGTGGATATGCTTTCATTGTAAAGCCTTTCTCCTTATAGGGAAAGGTTGAATTACAATGCTCCGTGCTTGCTCTCCAACACAAACACAGAGTATAGCACTCAGAGGGTCATTTTCCTCCTTTTTTGGCAGCAGGGATAGCGTTTCTTGTTGCAGTTGTTGTTCTGTAAAGTGATAGTCCTCTGGCCCCTCATGGTTCAGTCAGCCACTCCACACTTTTAATTTCAGACATCGATAAAGGAATTTGTTTAGCTGTATCATTAAAGTGATCAAATTTCTTGATTTCTTGTTTTTATTGGAAAAGAGAAAGGAGAGTGGGGGGTGGGGGGGGGGGGGGGGGGGGAGCAGGAGAGTAAGCGACAGTGGGTGGGTGTGGCTGGGAAACCAGCCAAAGCGTTGTACCAGAGCCAGTGAACCATCGGGGAGTCGTCTCTCCTCTCTCTAAATGCTGTTTTGTGAGGTGAGCAGGCTGATAAGAGTTGTAATTACCTCATTTTAGAGCTGCAAATTGCCAGGTTTCTTAAAAGCAGACAGGCTAGCTGAGGAAATATCAGCTCTAATGAGTATTGTGACGGTTGTGGGAGGCTGGCGCTGCTTCCATCTGGATTATTGCTTGGTCACTGCTGCTGCTTTGCTGCTACAGCAAACCAGAGCACATCCTGGGTTTATTATTAAGAGGTACAAAATGGTTTAATATGGAGTTTTTCTACACGGTGTGTTCGGCAGCCTGATGAGTCTGTTTGAAAGCCTTAACCCAGCACTGAAATATGTGTGGGAATTTTTAATAATTATGATAGTAGGGGACATTTTATCTTGTGAAAGATGTCTAAAATGAATTCCAAGTAGATTTATTTTAAAATTAGCATAAGGTAATTACAGAATGTGGAAATATGTCCAGGAACTACATTTCAGTGATTTTGTGACTCATTTGTTTGCTCATGTCTCTCTATGAACATACATGCCATTTGATAGTGCCAAACATTATCTTTACTGTGGAGGAATGCAGGGACAAAAAAAAAAAAAAACCCAACTAAAATGCCTGCTTCTGCGAGTTTCCATAAAAATCACAGCCTCCCAAAGTAACTGCAGAACTCACCTAAGCGGTGTCATCACTGCCACACTCACTCAAAAATGAAGGTGTATCATGTTTCTGCTGTGTGCGTCAGGAGCAGGGAGAAAATAGGACATGTGAAATGGCATATCCTTTAGCAGAATGCTGAACGCTGTGTTTCATCACGTTATGTTGATGTAATTTAACCTTTTCACGGAAATGCTAATATCCCCGTTGTTTGGCCTAAAAGTGATACAAATGTTGTGAGATATTTTCAGGATTTGCTCAGTTTACATTGATCTGTGCGCAGCATATAAACTCTACAACCCCTCTATGTTGCCATTAAGCTTGAACCCATTTTTGCGCCTTACTTCGTTGTTGTGTAGTGTGCAAGAGGAGTGACTTTTTTTTTAACCTACTCTTTAGGTAATAAGGTTGTTTTAATTGAGACACAGAATTGGATTAACTCTTAGTTACATTCAGTCCCTAATAGATTGAATTTAGAAGAGCCTTGGTTTCCTGCCTTTCCATCCAGTCCATGCTTGTTAAATGTATCAGAATAATGAGCACATTTGCAGGTCTACAGCACTCTTGGTCTTTGGATCACATCAAAGCTGCACATGCAGATCTTTACTAATACATGCCCTCAAACTATGAATTTGATGCATAAATACATGTATACAAACACTTCATTCTTCATAAGCTGTAACTGTGAGTTCAGCTAGAAAATTAGATGCCATTTGCAAGCTTTAGAAGAAGAGATAAGACGCAAGTAAGTCTGCTTTTAAGATTGAAGAATTGTGTGTGTGTGTGTGTGTGTGTGTGTGTGTGTGTGTGTGTGTGTGTGTGAGTGTTAAGGATGAGTCATTAGATTGAATTTCTTTTGTAATAAGCAGAGGTCAGGGGTAAACCTGGAGAGCCGTGTGTAAATCCTGGAGATCCTCAGCTCAGTCTCTCCTCGCAGACAGATGCTTAGAAGGTGTTTATGGCGCAGCCTGAAGGCTGACGTGTGTTTTCTTTGGGTGTGTCCCCTCTGCTTCCCATCCTGCATAAAGCTGATGCAGGAAGAAAATCACCCCCCCCCCCCCCCTTTGTAGCCTATCATTAAGACAAGGATGAGAGAAAAGAGTGATGAGGGAAGGAATGACGGAGTGAAAAAAAAAGAGAAAACAGAGAGAAGAGTGAAGTGAAGAGAAGATGAAAGACAGGAGTAAACGGGGAGCGAAGAAACACACGGCGAAGAGGAGGAGAAAGGATGTGCTGGGATTAGAGGGGAAAGATGAAGATAGAAGGAGGTGGAGGCAAAGAGAGATAGAGAGAGGGGTGGGTGCTTAGTTGGCGGTTGGTGGGGTTATGATGAATTAAAGATGACACTCTCCGGCAGCCTGGTTTCTAAAGATCACTCTGTCTGCTAATGCAATGTTAATGAATGCAAATGATGTGCCTAACCTCTCTCCTCTGACCAGGGGAGAGAAGGAGAGGGAGAACGAGTAGAGAAGAGCGAGGAAAAGGAGGGAGAATGAGGGAGAAGAGAGGAGGAGGAGGTGTGAATTTGGGCTGTTTGGGTGTATCTTGACCACTAGGATATGATTACATGCATGCATCTGTTGTCACCAGCCTCTGGGTGTGAATCGACTGTGTACCTTTCTGGCCTCGCCTCCGGGTGTTGCTGCTTCTCTTACACAGTAACTACATTACAAACCGGTAATAGTGGGGAAAGAGAGAGTGAGTGCCGCAAGGTTGAATCTGACGTTTTATGCGACGTGGCAAGCCAGATGTGCAAGGCCAAGAGAATGTCACCTTGCTGTGATGATAGAATAATTTCATCACAGTGTGCAGATAGTGCATGTAGATTAATTTACCTATCTTGCGTGGGTTCTTTCTAACATCTGCTGCTGGTCTCATTTGGCTTCTCCATCTCCCATCCTCTCATCACTCCTGGCTTTCTGTCTTGTCTCTGACCGGGTCTTCTTTCCTGTTTAAAATTGTATTTTCACTCAGCCAGAGTAAGTGACCGTGAGCCGCATGAACACTGTTAATACATTTGAGTGCGTGCTTGTGAGCTGTGAGCCTGTTCATTTGATTCTGTCTGTGGCTCAGCGACGGGGGACTTGTGTATCCCATCACTCGGTGCCAGTGTCTCCGAGGATGGCAGATCATTTTCTGTTCAATTTTCAAATCAGCCACATTGTCATCTCTGTCTTCAGGGAGACATAGAAGCAACATATTTCTTTTGATGTATTTCTTTGGACGCTTCTGTAATGTCTATTTAAAGCGAAAACCCTTCAGTGTGACTGACACAACTTTAGTGTGCCGCAGATTAGAGAAGTCTCACATCTGTGTTTGCAAGGATTGTCTCCCCTGTCGAACATGCTGACTCAATCAAAGATATCACCTCTTTCATTTCCCCTTTTCCCCCGAAGCAGTGCTGTCTGTGCTTCAAATCCAGTCACAGTTTTTCAAATCAGCTCAACGCTCTCAACCATGCTGGACTTGGGCTAGTCCAACATTCCAGTCCAATAGACAATCTTTTATTTGGGTGTGATTTCCCAGGATGCAGTGAGTGAATAGTGTCTGTCTATGTGACAAACTTCCACTTCCACATGATTTGTTCATAAAAAAAAACAACAACAACAACAAAAAAAAACATGACAAAAAATGTTCCACTTTTATTCATAAATCCCCCCAAGTGGACGGCTGATTAGTTTGAGAGATGCTGCAGCTTTTGCTCGTGTTTGTTTGTCACTTTGTTTTCAGCCTTGTAAGATTTAAGATGCCAGGCTCAGCAGGCTACCATGGGGCTTCATCATTGTTAAGTGCTCATTTCAATTCCACTGATTTCTCCTCTTGGTTTTTCATCTCTGCCTGTCTTTCCCCTTTGATCCCTCTCTCTCCTTTTCTCTGTCGTCCCCCCCCCATGTCAGTCAAGGCCTGTCAGATCTTATTCCAGCTTGTTGCAACAATCACGACGAGAAGGACTTCACAGTGCTGCGTCTAGCATCTGGACATGATTGTCTCATTGAATAAGAAAGTATACCAGCATCCATGAGCAGGAGGTTATATTGGAAGGGGGTGGTGGTTAAAGGACAGACGAATGGAAAAGATGTGTTATGGGATTGGAAGGAAAATCCACAGAGAATTGTCTGCCATATATATTGACTAAGGAGCTCAAGAGAGGCACTTCAGCATGTGTTGTATCGACCGACAGCCATACAATCATACAACACCGACCACAAAGGGGGGGAATTACGCAGACATGTTGCCAATCTGACTTGCAAAGGAGAATTTAACTCGTACGGGGCTCAGAAAGGATGGAGAGAGTGTACAATCCATTCCTTCTGGTCTTTCTTCCACGATCCATCTTTCTATAAATGTTCTTTTTGCCCAAGTGCTCGCAATATGCAATCATGCGTGTCCATGTGATGTATCATGCGACTGCCTGCTGACGTGTAATTGCGTGAAGAGGGCTGCCTTATTGATCCCTAACGCAAGGCCCCATCAATGTTTAATGCAGTCTCTCTCGCCCTCCTTGCCTCTTTCTATCCCCCTCTCCCTATCTGTGGAAACAGCCTACCATTTGGTATTGATCTCCCACTTGCTACTAATGAGAAGGCGCTATGCTTGCTTGCAGGGATTGCAAGCTGTAGGCCCTCAGCTTTTGCCTTGTTTGTTGGCTCATGCCTCTGACTTCTTGGTTTTGACTAACACACTGACATTGTATCAGCTTGACTGAGCCTTACACAATGAGCCAGCCCACATCCTCCTGTATGTTTCGGAGTAACTAATAATCTCTGATGTAGTCCCAATACATCCCCCTGCCTTGCGGCTCTTTGAATCCATTTAAAGCCGGCTTCCCTGACACCTACAAGCTATTGTTTTCTCATAGATTTATGAGCCACGGTGACATAGTCAACATTAAGCTCTCTATGTTAATAATTTTCCCACACACTGAACTGCTTGTGAACCTGGTGCTGTTTAATTTATTGGAGCTTGCAGGTGGAGCTGACATAGCAGAATATGAATGCAGGAGAAAGCACTGTGGGCTACCTTCCAAACACAAGAGACTGCAGCTAGCTGTTGTCTTCCCTTGTCTTCCAAATGACGTGGAGAAAATTAAAAGACAGTGAGAGTAAAGGTACATGTCCAGAGGTGTTTTCAGGGGCTGTGTTGCAACAGGCTGCTTGGATATTTGTTACATTTAGAGGTACTACATTTTCTTTATTGTTACATTTTTCTGTGACTGAAATAATTTAACACTAGGAAATAAAAGTATTAATCTTAAATCATTTTCCATATTAAGGCTATTAAATAAAATTAAAAAAACTACTTAAAATCTACTAAAGTCGTTTCATTTTAAGCAAAATAATGTTCCAGAGAAACATTTGACCCAAAGATCTATGTTTGTATCTTTACCTTACAGATGTTTTTCCATGAAATGTTCAAGCAGTTTCTTTGTTAGTTTTTTTAATGGTTAGAATTTGTGTTGTAAGCTCAGGTCAGCCGATGACTTATAATAACAGCAATAAACTGGAAAGTACCTCTTGTTATTTTAAAAGAGCTGACTTCTCTAATTAATGTGGGAAGCTCATTTTAAAATGAAACTCTTGTATCCACTTATGGTAAAAAGGATGAATGGTCCACACAACAGCTCATTTAAAACTTGCGCACACTCACAAGTACACAAGGGACAATTTCCAGATCCCTGGAGCTAGCTAGTGCACAGGTGTGTGGGCTGTGGCATGACGGCTCTGTGGGCTCCACCCCGTAGCTAATAACCACTTAGCATACTCCATTTACTCTTCGTCTGCTCTGCTTTTCTGCTAATGGTAGACATTAGGGCACATGACATGGTACAGCCACTCCTCCCATCGGCCTTTGACCTTTTTTTGTCACCTACCTTCACTGTCTTGCGTCTCCTTCCCCCCCCCCCACCCCGTCCTTTGCTTTTAAAAGGAAATGGGAAATAGCCTACCAAGTGCCTGTGTGATTTGACTAAAGCTTCTGTGATTTCCCCTGAGAAAGGCTTGGCAGTCCCCACATCGCTGGTCGCCGCTGAGGGCTGCTTTGTGCTTCTATCTCCCCAGATGACAGTGTATCGAACAGGCAGGCAGGCAGGCTGGAGCTGGCTGGCTGGCTGGCTGGCTGGCTGGCTGGCTGTGAAAAACCAGACAAGGCAAGGCTGATCTTAGGGAAATTGAAATACTCTGATGGAAGCCGTGTGTGAACAAGGCTGTCACTGTAGGTGTACACAGAACATTGCACTCTGAGTTAGCTCTTGAAGTGTGTGCTTGTGTGCAGCGTGTGTGTCCTATTGTGAGTCTGTGTGAGTGATTGTGTGTTGCAGCTGCATTACCTAGGCTAATTGGTTTCATGTCTGAGGACAGTTTCTCCCAGTAAGTGGAGATTGAGAATGAAAGGCTGCTTTCCTTCCTACCGGGGGCTTGTCACTCATCCTCAGTGTACTTGTTTTTTACCCAAGACCACTTGAACTGCAGATGACGCGTTTCAAGTGCGCCATCATTTGGAATGATTCTAAATCACTGCAAGTTCAATTACATGTTTTTTTCGAAGTAAGCAACAGCTGCGGGGGGGGTGTGTGCTTTGTAGAAAGAGGGTGCTGAGGGCTGAAACCTTCCTCTTGACCAAGGCCACTGTCTGCTGCTTGTGTTTTTTAGTGTTTTGAGTCAGATTCCTCCCGTATCAACAACACGTGTGGGTGTCGCTAGCCAACCATTGGATGATGTCCAAAACACAACACGGCTACTGCAATCCCTCTGATAATTCCCACACACCCTCTTTATCTACAGATCGTTACCCTGACATACCCTTCACTCTTCTGTCTCACAGTTTTTTTTTTGTTTTTTTTTTATCAGTTTGGCCATAAATAAAACAACTCAGGGCTTGTTGTGGATTTAAAAAGGTGAAATATGTCATGCTTCACTCGCATTTGAAGATTGAAGGTTTAGGCTGGAGAATAAACTGTCTGTTACAGGGGGAAATTATGAATCTATCATAACTCTGCTTAGGCCAACACATCACCCAGGTCATCAGTCAATCTCAGTGTGAGAGAGAGAGAGAGAAGCAGGCGAGACGAGTGATTCGTGATAACTGCCAAACTCCTCTTTTCCTTCCTGGAGCTGTATCAGGTTTCCAGATTTTAGCGTGCGAACAAGGCAGATATAAATCAAAACCAGTCTGAAAAACGTCTTGGGTGAGCTGCCAGACTTGTTTGTCTAGGAGGTTGTCACTTAGGGTTAGCAACAGTGGAGTGAGCAAGAAGGAGTAATCTTTAGGTTGTAATATTTCACAGATATGGGCCCAGGTGTGTCATCGCGAGCAGTCCAGAGTGAATTAGATACATTCCAGTTTTCTTTAAGCAACTCTTCCTTGTGATATATTTTTCTTCCCCTGGTTATAACATTATATTGTATCTAGTTTATATGTGCAACCCGTGTACCGAACAGTTATCCAAAGTGCAGCTTGAAAGAAAATCCATGCAGATATTGAGAAAATGACAGAGAAAGACAAGGCATGTTTCCCCTTTTCATTAAAGCCCTCTGCCATACTAGATTTCAGGGAATGTCCCCTCAAGGAGTAAACAAGCTGCACTAGTCTCGCCTTGTAGCTGAGTGTCTACATATGTGAAGCTGCTCTTTGTTGGGTTAACGGTGTGTCTAAGTTCAGCACTCACACACAACCACATGCAAACCCACACAGGAATTTTGATATGAAAGAAAATCACGCACAAATACTGCAATATCCTCTGGTTTTCCTGTGTATGACGCCCCATCTTGTAAATACATGCAAACACAGGCATACAAACAAAAGCCTAGTGTACAAAGTGTAGTTTCATGCTCACACAGACAGAACACAATACAGAGCTCAGCATTTAACAGCATGACAGAGACTCGCAGACATTTCTTACAGCACAGTGCCGAGGCTTTGTTTCTGTGTCTCTTGTCTTAGCAGAAGTCGTGCAGAGATGGATGAAGCGCCGTGAAGGATTCATCTCCTCTCTGTTCGCCGATGATAGTGTCAAGTGATCACTGGGGCTTGAATGCGGTTCAACTCTGTAGAGTGATACTCAAAATAGCTCTGTTTGAGGCTAACCACTTTCTTCCTCTGGTTCTTTCTTTCCTGCAGAGACCGTGATGGACACTCGGGTGGCCACAGCTGAACTGGGCTGGACAGCATATCCAAATTCTGGGGTGAGTGTAACACATACTTGAAAAAAAAAAAAAAACCACACGGTGTCACGAGTTTTGTGGTCAACATCTTTCTGCAAGTTTATGAGTTACATGAAACAAAGTGTACGTCAGATCAGCCAGAGAGACAAATAGGCAGGCAGGCAGACAGGATGGGAGTATAGACTTAAGTAGTGCCCAATGTGGCCTCTATTATGGGTATTATTTTCTCTCTGTCCCAGCTCATAATGACTTAATGACATAATGGGTTCACGTAAGCCCCAGAACACAGTACCTAAGTCCCTGTAAATGGAAGCTGGGGGATACCATAGGCATAATGATACTGTAATGATACATTTATGCAGGGAAGTGGAGGTATTAGGATGAAACGGGGGAGGAGGAGCTACGAGGATGGAAATGCTGAGGGCTTTTTTTTTGGGGGGGGGGGGGGGGGGATTTTAGGGGGAACTATTTTCAACTACCAGGTTTCATGCATATGAAAGGAGAAGTGGATATGGTGGAAAGTGCCAAGTCAGCAGAAAAGGAACAGTTTTTTTTTCTTGAAGAATCACCATATTAGAATCATGATTGCTCAATTACACAAATGGACCTTCAGAGAATTTAAATGCCTTGTCCTCTCTGCTGTAATTTAATAACTCAATGAAAAAGCTCCATAGACCAACACTGATGGCACGGATCTTGCAGGAGCAATCCAGGACAGACAAAGACTGTTTCTCACATTTTTCTGGGTCTTTGGGTCTTTTGTGAGGCATTTTACACACCTGTAAAGGGAGCCTTTATTGCATCTTGGACAGGGCTTTGGCATGGTTTTAACGCTGTATAGTGTTGCGCTCCTTCTTTTTTGGGCCACCCATAGGAGTTGTAACTAAAAACAACCTGGAACTTTTAGAATTCTGTGGGTTTATTTTATGTGGATACCAGTTTAAATGTGCTTGTGTTTGTGCATCTGTGAATGTTTTACATGTGAACACAATCCTCTAAATATAAGCTCAAAGCTAACAACATGAATTTGTACTGCAATAATTAACATTCTCCTCAAAAAGATATATTGATGGGGCATCGGTAGCCTAGTGGTTAGTGCGCACGCCCCATGTGTGGAGGAGCTGTGGTCAACCAAGCAGGCAGCGCAGGGTCAAATCTGACCTTTGGCTCCTTTCCTGTATGTCGTTTCCAACTCTCTCTCTGTCCTCGATTCCTGACTCTATTCCCTTTCCTCTCTCTAAATAAAGGCATAAAAAGCCCAAAATAACCTTACAAAATAAAACAAATATATATTGATCTCACACTGTAAATACGCCACTCTAATGCAATGCCAAAAAGTTATAAAAAAGAATACATTTCATTGTATCCTGAATGTTGAAGATATTTTAATACATTTAATTCACAATGTTGAAAACTTAAAATAAGAAACTGATGTGTTTATGTATCAAATATGCATAAAGTGTTACCTTGCAGCTTGGTAATTGCTAAGTAGTCAGTTGTTTAGTAGAACTGAAAAAGGCACTATGTCTTTTGCTTTTTCAGATTTACACTCTTTTTCAACTTTAGACTTAAATTCATCGGACATTCTGTGATCTTCTTTAGGACTGGGTCATGATTTTTTTTCTTCCACTTGATGCTTTTTTCGTCTTGAAAGCTGTGAAACACTAACTTTGTATTTATCATTTTAAAGGATCACTTGGGTCATCACATGACATTGTTTGACCCTTACATTGTATGCACTCGAATAAACCTCAGGGATCAGCTTCAAATTGTCACTTTTTGACTCTGTGAGGTGAAAATATCCAGTAAGACCCACTGAGCAGAGACATTTAAAGTGCTGTTTCCATCGAAGCCTGTTCAGTTCAGTGAGCCTCCAGGCACACAGAGCCCCTCGACTGTGTTGAGCATAGTTTTTTAAGATGCTCCAGGTGTAAAAGTTCAGACAGGCAGAAACCTGCTTTAGGGAGAATACACACATAACGCTCCCTTTACTCACCTTCTTCACTGCTTACTTGACCTTGCTGTGTGTGAGCAACGCGGTTCGATTGTGCAGTTATGGCTAGCAATCTCCCACGCAAGTAAATAACTACAAATCCCCACATTTAACAGGGTTTAATGGAATTATGTTGTGTGAGAGCTAAAGATGTCATTACATGAAATGGTGTTGATTTTTTGATGATTTTCAAATGAAAGACGCTCATCTCAGAGGGTTGCTTGTGCACCTGTTTCTTTGTGTACCATACAAATGAGTTTAATACCCAGTATTTAATAACATACCAGACACATTTATATTCCATCTGAGTGTGCCATATCTGATACTATGTACTGATAAAAACTTGTATAACCCTTAATGTAGCCTACAGGGTCTGTTAACACTGGTGTAGTCTAAAGTTACAAAATATACAACACCCTCTGACATGTATGACTTCACATACAGACTTTAATAATGCATCATTTTTGCATCATCACTGGCAACTTAATCAATTTTCCTCCATGTGACCCTGACAACTTCCCCTGTGTCGCACACAGAAAGAGAAACAAACACACACACACACACACACACACACACACACACACACACATACACACACCCACACATACACGCTTGTTTTGTCCCCGAGCCATTCGTTGCATCTCATCAACTTCCTTTAGTGGCTTCTCCTTCAGGAGTTCATAAGGAGTCTAGATGTGTGCCTGTTTATGGTGGGCTGACCTGAAGGGTTAATTTTGAAGGATTACAGAAGCAGTGTCATTAGTTCCAGTGATGTAAACACAAGGACATATCAGAGCTGGTCATTTGAATTTGAAATAAGCGTCAGTATGCAAAGGCACACTCCTGTATTAGCATCTGCTTGAGGGAAGAGCTTAGCAGGAAAACAGATGTGCACATGAAAAACATTATTCCATTATTCTTTCATAATGTGCATTCTTGAGCCAACATTCTTCTGTAGTTTCATTTATGTTGGATGCGGTCCTTCTTTTCCTTTTCTGTGGACTCTCCCCCTTGCACATCTTTTCTTGTCCACCTCCATCATTATGAGTCAGTCAGTCTACTTTTTCTCTCTCTGTCACTGTCTTCCACTCTCTCACTCGCAGTCTACTGAGTTCAGCAAATGTCCCCCTGACCTTTTTCATGTGGCAATTTGACAGTGAAGATATAAAGGACAATGACTCATACATGCATACACATGCGTACAGTACACATGCTGCTCATGGTAATGTACATTTATATGCACTTTAAAGTTAATAAAATCATTTCAAGAGTGACCCAGTTTCTCACATGTTTGATATGCCAGGTTTTCTTTAAACATACCCTATTTAGATCGAAAGAGAAACTATTTTATGGTCATGTGTGCACCTACACACGCTTCTTAAGGGATATATGTTCTCTCTTGAAAGGAAAAAAAGATACCATACCAGGAAAGTCATTGAGATTTCATTGGGAGGGAGGGAGAGCAGAAGGGGTCCAGAGTGATGCGATGGAAGGACCAAATGTGTTCGTTTTAAGTAGAAGGGTTAAAAAAAGGTTTGCACAATCAGGAAAGGGATGGGTTGCAGGAGGAGGGGGTTTGGATCAGGAGCAACCTGTGTGTGAAAGAGGTTCAAGAGATCAATTGTGGGAGAAAAAAAAAAAAAAAGCAGCCATGGGGCAACTGCAAAGCTCAGCTGCGGTTGTGCGTAAGGAGGAGAGCTCGCGGCTTAACTCATGTGACTTTTGGAGGTCACAGACAGGGTCCCTGCTTGGAGGTGAGATCCTTGGAGATAGGGGAAGGCTGTCTGGGGGGTGGGGGGGGGGTGTTACAGGGTAGGGTGACCGTGGCTGCAGCGACATGCTGTGAGTGCTGCTTAGTGTGGGTAAATGGAGCAGGTTTTTAGGGTCTTGGGGAGTGTAGGATAAAGAGTTTTCCAAGTGGAACAGTAAAGGTAGTGGAGGTTAAGTATTGGTTGGGGAAAGGTCTGGGGTGTGAGATACAAGCAGAAAAAATATGGTAGAGATTTTTGAGGAAAATACCTCTGTCCTTTGGATGTAGCTGGTGCATAACAATGATGGAGAGAGAATGGATCTCACCCTGACGTGTTTGTGTTTATTTACTCTCCAATGCATTTCCCTTCTGTAGGTCTTGTGTGTGCTCAGGCATATTTTATGGAGCCTAAGTGTGCCTTTGCATATGTGCACCTGCATATGTGAGCGTGTGCGAGTGCAGAAGCTGCTGGAGAAGAACAGGTTTAGGGCAATCCGGGCCAATCTCCCCCCACTGCGCTGGAGGCTTCAGCAAAGCTCCATGTGGGCCTTAACTGGACAGGTGTCGGCATACACTCAGCGATTCCTAAAGAGCGCAGATAGATCCGTAACAGCCATCCCACCATCTGCTGACCAGACTCAATACACCTCAATAATTCATTTCCTGACGGACAGACAGGCTGTGGCTCGTTGCGCAGAAGGGAAAACAGGAGGGAAAAGAAAAGCAATGAAAGTAAAGAAGAGCAAAAGAAAAAAAAAAAAAAGTGAGTATGCAACTTTGCACAATAAAAGTATAGGAACAATGGTGAGTTAAAAGGCAGAATGAGAGAGGGAGATTAAGAGAGAGAAAGGATGGAGAAAGAACTCTGAACCTGCAGAGCTCAACTGAAATGCATGGAACGGGGGAAAATGACAGTGAGTCATACTTGCTGTGCTTCAGCAGCCAAGTGAAAAAACGTGTCTCCATTACATGCACACACATGCACATATAATGCATAAAACACTCATCCACAAACTCATTTAAAACTGCACACATGTACAAGAATTTAGTGAAACATGCATTAGCACATGCACTCCCTTAACTTCTCATAAACTCTCCAGTAATGACTTTTTTAATGTGTGTGCTGATTCCTGCAAATACACAGATGGCTGACATTGTGATACCAGTGGGAGTGAGACCTCCTTCATATTTTGCCTCAGTAGTTAAAGAGTGTGATTTAGGTGTGCAGCCAGACAGCTGAATCTGCTCTGAGCTTAGACATGGTCAAATAACGCAGCATGAAGAGCAGGACTGCAAGAAAATGAATGACTTATTTCACAATGCATCCATGTCCTTCTGTGTGTGTCTGTTTGCCTGTGTTTGGCATTTTGTTGCAGCCTTCATGTTCTCTATTGTATGTTATTGTGATAGTCTTGTGTTTTCTGTAGAGCTGCACCCATGTCATATTTTAGCTCTAAATAGCATTTTAACATTCCAGTTAAATAAACAGAATCAATACAGAAGGATTCAGGCTGGTTTTTTTTTTCAAAATTCCTTGCCACCTTTTATTATCCTCCCTTCAAACAAAATAACATGTGGCTACCTCAATTATTGATTCCCTTTTTGTGGATTTCCCCCTTCAAATTTCACATGTAAGAATTCTCTTGGATGTGTTAGGAACTGGGGCAAAAAAAAAAAGAGAAAGGAGAAATGAGCCTATCCATAATTTGGCAAACCTTTTGGGGAGTGTGAGTGAATTTCTGAAAGCCGAGTGTGAATTATGTGTGTGGGAGTTATTGTGTGTCTAACCCCACTACCTGCTATAGCACCTGCTATTTCAGCGGTCTTGCAGAGCTGGTGGAAATAGCACTAAATCCTCCCCATTCTTCTCCTCCATCCTTTTCCACTCACTCCTTTGCTGTCTTTTTTTCCTCAGTTTTTTTGTACATAGCCTGTTGGTCACGGACTCCCTTTTTTTTTGTTTTGCTCCATCTTCACCTCACTCCCCCAGCTTTTTTTTTTCTAGAGGAAATTGCTGTCAAGTGTCTTGCTTTGGACAATTTTCTACACACACTACATGTGAACAAGCAGGGGCCCCCTTTGAACCCACAAGCCTTGAAACCTACCATTCTCCTGTCCCCTCTCTCAGCGGTTTTGCCGCTAAATGACCCTTGTTGTTTGCCATAGGACGCCTGCAGAATGACAGCTTACAACTTTCATTTATTTGTTGCATAGCTCTCACTCCTACCTCTCTTTTAAACAATTCAAATCTGTTCATCACTCTATTGTACCTGTCCTTACGCTGAATTATTTAAGCTCTTATTCTTTACATTCAGCATGCTCTTTCTGTAGATTTCTCTCCTTTTCTTACCCTCTTTCTTTCCTCTCTAGGATTGTATTTTCTTCTCCAAACAGACCTGCTGGTGCAACAAGGCACATCTCCAATATACACAGTGCTGGTGAATCATTTAGTCTTCCTCCTTATCTTCCTCCACAATAGATTCATGAGGTCACAGAGGCTGTCATATTTCAATAAACACACGGCTTAAGCCTTTCACCCGGGGTGACTTGAGGTAATGTTGTTACTGGAAACTGAAAGCCATGCAGAGGCACTGTGAGTGCATGGTCTCTCTGAAGGTACCACATGAGTGGGTGTTACCAGTTGCTTTAAGAGATAAAAGTACAGGAAACAGTGCTTTGTTGTCCCCACAAATACATTAACCTTGTTTTTGTCACTGATTTATTTTAAGCCTTTGTATTCAGTCATTATATGGTAACTGTGTAAAGATCAAAATCATAAAATAAATACATGAATTCAGTCAGTTTATCATTTTAAAGTTATTGCACATGAACAAATGAACAATTTATGTATCAGTCAAAACTTGTAACTTTACAACTGTAGTTGACTTATGAAATATTGACTTAGTTGTAGTCAGAAAAAGTATGAGGACTTAATTCTTGTCAATACTCATAGTACCTTTTGTCGCTTTAATTGCCAAGTCTTGAGTGTTAAATATTATATTATTTCATTTCTATTGAAATCATCAGCTGCTGTATTTTTCAATTATTTATTGCTTTCCTTTTTTCCACCTACGTAAAGCAACCTTGTAGAAGCTCCACCACCCACTAATCCCTTTGAATTATGTTTGTATTAATGGTTAGATTTGTAACTACTTTCGTGGGAAACAAAGAAGCTAAATTGCCTGCAGTTACCACATTTAATTCTTCTTTAATACATTGTCGATTTGCAGCCTACTGGTTTCAGTGTAAACAGTAGAAGCTGCATTTAGTAACTCCCACAATAACTTGGAGAGATGTGTTTACCAGCAGATCAATCAATGAACGTGTTCAGTTGAGGAGAGCAGCTGCAGCTTTGAAGAAAGCAGCACGTAATTGAAAATGTGGACTTCGATAATAACATTACCAAAGTTGGATGGAGGAGAGTGGAAAAGTGAGGCGCCTGTGTAGACTGTTCTCTTGAATGGCACAGTGTGATGCCACATTATGTGCATCTCTTTTAGGGTCTAAGGAATAAGCAGTATCAAAGAGATTCGGGTGGTTATAATGAGACCAAATTGCAAGTAATGTGCCAACACAGCACATTTTTCCTTGGCATGAAAGCATACAGAATGAAGGAATATTTTGGGCTAAATCTGCTTTTGTTCTTGTATTGCTGATATTTTGGATTATTTTAAGGATTGTATGTAGAAATAAGCCTTGGACTTGAACCAATTATGATTTTGGTCATTGATTGCTTGAATTTTATTATGTGAAATGGACCATTGTAAACATGTAAAGGGGTGATATTTTTGTGTTTTTTAAGTGGAATATTCACACACATTTTTGACTGTTTTTGTTCTTTGGTGCATGACAAAAATACAACTATTAATTGATTCATTCAGTTTTAGCATGAAAGCTACCATAACAGATAAAAAAAAAAGCTCAGTTTGTTTTTGGTTATACTCAGCATCATGCACTTCCCTGCTCACCTCAGTTCGGTAAAAGCATCGATCTGGGTCATGGGCGTGGCACATCTTCAATGAGTCTCATTCTGATGCATACAGACTTACAAACACAGTTCTCTTTGGGCTCTGTCAAACTGTGTGACTGTAATTATGTAGTGGCTGGGATCTGGCAGGACTGGGAGTGTTTCAGACATCACCATTTCCTCCCCATCCATCACATCCAGCCAGGCGGAACTAGGCCGCAGATGCCCCCGCAAAATAATAATTCCCATGCAACTGGTCCGACAGCGTACCCTCATTCAATAACACAGCTGATCAGAAATGATAAAAGCAATCATGCCGCTGCATATTTTAAATGCCACACTCCAGTGCTATGTGTGTGTGTGTTTGTGTTGCGAGTTGGGAGATGAGGATTAGCATCAGAAAATGTGAATTTTTAAGCGGCGATGAGTATGTGTCTAAAAAAGTAAATGTAGTTGCTGTTATTATTAAAGCCAACCAGATGTTGCGTTAATGTATATGACATGACCAGTCTATTGACTTCAAGGAACAGACCCCAAAGGTTGAAATGCAAATGTACTCATTAAGTCAGAGGGATACGAGGCAGCCTTGGCAGAAAAAAAAAAAAAAGAAGCTATCTAGCTTGTGATTACTGTCGGCAGTGAGCTTTGCAAAATGAGAGGAGCTTCTTTCAGCAGGGGCATTAAGAGTTCAATCCCTGTCTCAGCTTTTCATGTCCAGGTATAATCCACTGTCCTTCTGAGACCTTGGCCTTTAAGAATCTGTCGATGCAAATTTCACCTGCATGCGATTCCATTGCTTTTTTCTTTCTCTCTTCACTTTTATCAAAAGGGAAAAGCCAGGCCTTTAAATCCTGATTTATTCATGTCTAATTCTTAAAAACATGGATTCAATGACGGTTTACTTTCCCTGCCTCAGAACAATGTTGTCTTGTCATGAATAACAAATAGGCTCATTATTGAAATGTCCTGTAGTATGAAAGCGATCTCCTGCTTGCATCCACCCACATGTTTTAGTCCCGCAATGATAGATGAACGGACAACTCTTGGGTAGAGAGCGCTCACTAACGTGCCGGCCAATCCTCTTGGGGTTCAAGATATAAATAAACACAATCTCCAGGGGTCCCGTGATGCACTCAGAGTGAGAGAATTATTTTCTCGTAGCATGTCTTGGTATAAATATCAACTTATTCATAGTTTTAATGAATTTCTGATCAATCTGCTAAGCATGAGCAGGTATTAATCACCCCAGGTTATTGATTGAAGCGCGTGTTCAGAATATCATTGGCACAGTTGTGTGCAATTGGCCAGATAAACAAACATCATCAGAATCAGAATAGGTGCAGGCACCTCCTTTTAACTCAGGCAGTGATTGGATGGACATAATTGGCCAAATGAGGTGTCAGTCGACAGCAGTCTGGAGGTTAAAGATCAGCACAAAGATGCCTCTCCATTCTTCAAGATCAAGTGAATTAAAAGATGGTGAATAATGAGCTAAAAGTAGTCGTGACCTGTCTTTATGTGTAGCCCCAGCCACAACCAGACCTGTTCCTGCTAAGCAATTTGGATGGTTTTGTTTGATTGAGGGTAGAGTTACAGTACATCAGGACAGAAATTGCATAGCTCATACTCCTTGCCAGAATTTCATCTTGTGGCAACCATTTACCCCCCTTCACTAAATAGTCTTTTTAGTCTTCCTTTGTTTAAGGCCTTAAACCTGGCTCACACTGCAGGATAATTGGGCCGATTTGAGCTCCGATTCTTCCTTCCCGACAATCTCAGGGTCGCTTCCGACTTCAGGTTGCTCGGAGCCGATTATCTGCTCAGATTATTTTATAGTGTGAGTGGTACAAAGATCCAATCTTAACGTCCCCGATCTGCCCGGTGATCGTCGGGGACACCCCGATTTATTTCAAACACGTTTGAGATTTAGAATTTAAAATCTTGACGTTTACGTCATGAAAGGGTCTGGCAGAAGTTGTGTGTGACTACAATATAATCACGAGAGACAAGGGAGGAATGTAGTCATGGCGACCAGCGGCAGGGTGCTTCTTTTTTTTTTTTACTTTTCTGTACAGATCATCAGTGCAGCACGTTTCTGAAACTTGTATCCATATAGCTACGATTGTATCAACTTTCCTCTATCCTACAACAACTTCCACTTCCTTCTCTTTCACCAACCACCGCCCTCTGGAGTTTTCAAATGAAACTTTATTAACAATTGTCAACGCTCCATCCCGTTTTCACTCGTACAGTGTGAGCTCTCCGGCCATGTCCGACAATCAGTCGGTGTGAGCACATAAATCTCAAGGTCTGGTTGGGCGTTGTAAACGATTCAGTCCTACAGTGTGAGCTGACATGTCACCCCGGCTTTTATACAATCGGGGATAAATCGCACAGTGTGAGCCAGGCTTTAGTTTGACAAATCAAACAAATGGCCACTTTGGAGGAATTTGCCTTAAAAAGTCGTTTCACTTGAGATTGCAAAACACAAACAACAGAGACCTGGGAATTATTGTGGGAATAAGAGCATGGCACAGTAATTACATTGACATGTACTTTCTTTTAGTCTAAAAGCAAATTATGTTGTTTTATTTCCTAAGACATTCTATTTTCCTTTTCCCGGGGAACGGTCTAGTAGCTTTTGCTAGGCGGTATTAGTGCAGGATGTGTATGGGAGCTGATGTAATGTTCCCATTACGCCTGCTCTAAATGACTCATTAGTCCAGTCCATTTCTCCTCTTATTGTCCACAGGTGTTACATCCATGTTCTGATAGGTAACCTTGCAATTGGGGCTCGACTTGTCCCCCACTCATGGCTGGAAGCGATAGTCCTCCAGAGCAACACTGTGGCCATCTGAGCTGCTCTGTGTTATTTTAGCCTTTGAAGGTAATGGCAGGAGATCAATGTGATGAATGGCCTTTATGAGGGCAGAGTATTGATGGCGGTGAGCTGAGGCAGTGGGATGGGGAACATCAGCCTGAATATATTACTGCAGCCCCCCCCCCCCCCCCTCTTTTCCTTGATTCCCCTCCACTCCTGTATATTTCTTTTATCCATCACTCTGTCTCTTTCTTGCTGTCCCCCGCCCTCTCTTCTGCGGCTCAGCTAGCTGTGACTGGTCATTAACACAAACATTAAGCTCTGTGAATCTATAGCTCCTCCATCTCCTTGCTACCGGCCATAAAACAGAGCAGCCATAATGACACACACAATGGGCACACTTGACAATCAGGGGCAGAGAAAGAGTGTCTCCTGTATTAGTGGCAAAAGGAAAGCTATTACGGTGGAGCCAATGGGTGCATTCAGTTGGCGTTAAAGATGAGTGTTGTGTAAAGAGGCTCCCAGTGTTTGTCTGATGTATTATCAGTGACACAGTTTATGTACAGTGAGATTGGTGCAACAGATATCAGTACAGAAATGTGTGCTTGAAAACTAATCAGGAGAGCTTACTTTATTGACCACTCTCAAAAGTGATGTAGGTCACAGAGATGTTCTGATACCTTTTTGTTTGTCCTATGACAGATTCTGATGTCACAACTAAAGCTACCAAGTATACCTTCAAAATCAGTATCCTGCCAAAATCAGTGAGATAAAAAAAACAACAACAACATGAGTGGTAGAAAATTATCTGATTGCTGACAATTTTTAGACTGACAAATATGACACCCTTATCTAGCGCACTGCTGTGGTTGTTTGTCATCGTCTGATGAATATTTAAATGAAAAAAAATGTTTTGTTATAATATGTACTGGTATGAGATTTTTTTGTTTACTGGCATAACTCGCCTAATCACAGGTCTGTATTTTAGGCAGGGGCCGATAACGATACCAGTCAGTCCTCATTAACAATATTGGTACCAATGTTGATAATGGTATCTGTATGAGATACTGATATTAATACTGGTATCAGTATTGAATCAAACCTAATTTGTCAGCCACAAAGCTAAAGCCTCCAACCTTTTCATTGTTTTGCTTATACCTTTTTTTCCATTTCATCTAAATATTATCCGCATCAACTGCTACTCCATTTTCTTTTCTTTACTTGACTGCGATGGAAATAGAATTATCTTCTATCGCCGAAACTGATGGGTTATCTTCAACATGGAAACCATGTGGGGGATGTGTTTGTAAGATGAGAAACACTCAGGAACATGGAGATAATGACTCTTCTGTCCCCATCTTGCACCTTGTTCACCTTGAGCCGATATGAATGATACATGTCCCGAACATACATCTATGTTTAGCTCCATAATGCATGGACTAAATATACACAGCACACGGACTAACAGTGTTTTTTTTTATTCACAAATCCTTGAAGAAGAAATGGATGCAAAGACCAGGGAATTCCATTATCAGCTAGGTGACAGGTGATAATGCCTTCTCTTTTCTCTTTTCTCCTGCAAGGTCAAAGAGATGTCACAGAGAAGTGCAGGAGAAAATTTTGATTTAAATGATGTAAAAAGGTCTGCAGAAGAAATAGAAATAAGAAATGTATAGAGAGTATTGATGTGACTGTAATGCATGTGCTGCTGGAGCGGAGAGTGTCCTTGCCTCTTTAATGCACATGTCACAAGCATTTTAATGTTCTTGGAAAAGGAGAAAATGATAAAGATCCTTAAGAATGGATTCGGATGTTGATACCAAGAGTAATCAATTGTTTTGGACCTGAAGAAGCAGAAATGTGGCATTTACCCTCCAGCTCTTTGGCAGCAAAGCAACAGCCAGCAAATCAATATGCGGTTGGTAAAGCATCAAATTATAAACAGCACGTTCCCTGAGCACGCACACACACTAACACACAGATATGAGCAGCAGATGAATGCAGACTGCTGAAAAGATATGAGGAAATTGTTTAGCACTGTTTCTGCAAAGGAGCTAATCCAACTTGTAATACTTTTATTTGTCTCTGACACAATGGTGACACAGACTATCTACAAAAGAGGAAATTGTACTTAGTTATTATATGAACCAATGAAGTCCTGGACAGATTTCAGACAGACATTATCTGAGATGCCTCTGGCCTCTCACTGGCGTGAAAGATGGCGGTCATTTGGCTAGACGAGGGGCAGTGAAGACCCCCTCCTAGACGGGAGCAGACGGGTGCAGAGGAGCCTAGGGCTGGCTGTATTAATGAAAAGGCAGTGCTGAAAGGGACAGGTTCCTGTAATGCTGATGAATGGTCATTACAGAGCAGAGACGAGAGAGGGAAGCAGACAGGGAAGAGAGAGGAGAGGAGAGTGGGCTCACAGGGACTGGTGGCGAAAAAAAAGGGTTTAATTTGCACCTCAGATTTCTGTAAACTCGTTTATCATGTCAGCAGTGTCACTACACTTCTTGTGTCTTCTCCCTCCTTTTTCTTCTTGCCCAAACATGACCCAAAAAATGTGTTCTCTACAGATTTTGCTTCTTATTCCTTGGACGAATACGTCTTATCTCCATTTTTTGGGGAAAACTTTGAAAATCCCCAGTTTTAACAAAGTTATGTCGAAAGATTTCTGAATCTTCTCCATCATTTTCCGTTGTCGGTGCTGTGTGAGGAGCGCTGATGTCTTCCCCTCTCCATTAGGCCTGATTGAGCGGCCAGGGCTTTAAAGGTCAGAAGAAGGAGGAAGTACCAGGAGATATATGCACACAAGAAACATGAATTGACTGGAGGCCCACTCACTCCGCTGTAGACCTCATTAACTCCTCCTCGCCTACAGCGGTTTGGATCATTGGTGGTTTGGGGGGTTTGAGAAATAAATCTGAGCCAAGCTGTTGCTTCAAACTGGAGTAAAAAGTATAGTTTTATTTCAGACAGTGGACGTTATCTGAAAGGAACAATTCCCCCAAAAATTCAAATAACCTTCCAGACCAAAATCATGTTCATTTCAAGTTATGTAACTAATATTTAATATCTGTCTAAATCTATTAGCCCATATTTGGAAGTTGTCTTTAACGAATTAAAAGTTGCCATAATAAAGACAAGCTTCTTTTTAGGTCAGGGATTTATTTTACTGATTCTTAGTGATACCTTTCACATGTTGATAGCACATTTTCCTTATTTTTTTGGGCGCACTTTGTCAACAACAAGGGGTTATCTGAGGCTCATCTATCATACTTTCTGGGTCACACCTGCAGGAAATGGACTGCAGTGTAATTCCAGCTCAGTTTTCACCCATGCCTCTACATCAAAGAAGCTCTTGGCTGCCATGCAGCAGCCCTCGTCTCTCTAATTGTAATTCAATGGTGCATAATCTTGAATTTGTTACACACCATATTTATAATGTGTCAACTTAGTGACCAGCCACGCTCGACATAGACTGCAAATAGCTGGGCATCCAAAGTAATTACTGGGCCTGTGCTTATACGCCGGCAGTACACATATTACAGCTGTTGAGTGTTTTTTGAGAACAAGATGGCAAAGTAGTGTGTTTTCTGTTGCTGCACTTGAGGAATTGTTTATTATGCAGAAAATGAAGGAAATGTCTGTTTTCTCAGTGGACAAATAAGCCTCGGAGCTCGACGGACGGCTCTCTTTCTGTTAATCCAGGAAGTAGACTCAAATTTGGACCCTTAGGGAGATTACAGATATGTGTACAAATTCTCTGTGGCTCAGCTAATATTAGCATTCTCTCCAGACACAAGTAAGGAAGCAGCACAGATTTATCACAGATGATTAATAATCAACCATGTGCACTCTTCTCTCTATTTCTCTTTCTGTAGTGGGAGGAGGTGAGCGGCTATGATGAAAACCTCAACACCATCAGGACATACCAGGTGTGCAATGTCTTCGAGCCAAGTCAAAACAACTGGCTCCTCACCACCTTCATTGATCGGCGTGGGGCGCAGCGCATCTACGTGGAGATTCGATTCACCGTGCGCGACTGCAGCTCCATCCCCAATGTCCCCGGCTCGTGTAAGGAGACGTTTAACCTCTACTACTATGAAACTGACGCAGTCATTGCCACTAAAGGCACTGCCTTCTGGATGGAGGCCCCCTACCTCAAGGTGGACACCATTGCTGCAGATGAAAGCTTCTCACAGGTGGACTTTGGCGGGCGCCTGATGAAGGTCAACACAGAAGTGCGGAGCTTTGGTCCACTGTCTAAAAATGGCTTCTACCTGGCCTTTCAGGACTACGGTGCTTGCATGTCTCTACTCTCAGTCAGGGTCTTTTATAAGAAGTGCCCAAGTGTGGTGCAGAACTTCGCAATCTTTCCGGAGACCATGACGGGGGCTGAGAGCACCTCCCTGGTTATTGCTAGAGGAATCTGCATTCCAAACTCGGAGGAAGTAGATGTCCCTATAAAGCTGTACTGCAATGGAGATGGGGAGTGGATGGTTCCTATTGGAAGCTGCACATGCAAGGCCGGGTTTGAACCTGACAATGGAAACGTATGTCGAGGTAAGTAATCAGTAAATGTACTTTCAGTTCTCAGAATCATCCAGTAGTTGCCACTTATGTGTGTTACCTCTTAAATGTGCCAGACACTGACATCCAACTTTTCCCCTTGAGTTTTGGTTTGCTCTTCTTTAAAATGATGAATCATTCATGACAGAAATAAATAGACAGTTGATATGTATTTGTTCTATTTTAAACCTGCATAATAACAAGGCACCAGTCCTTCTTGGATCAAACATTTTCTGCATCATTGGGATGGCTGACTGATTTTGTTTCATGCTTTTTGCTGAGCATGATGCACCGTACTTCTGCCTTGATCACATCCACCTCCAGTGTACAAGAAAGGCACATTAGCATTGATTTTTAATCTGTAGCGAATGCCAGCCTTCTGTGCAGCCTACTTTACAGATGGCGAGAGGTTTGAGTCTGCCACAGTATGATGTGTGGAAGACTAAGTTCTAAGGAATAGATAATAACACGTACATAAAGACGAGGGTTTCAGTTCAAGCTGTCACTTTCTCTCTCTTTCTGGCTGTCCTCTAATACACCTTTACGCTCTGCATGCTGTTATTCTCACTCAGTCACGCACATACATACAAAGAGAAAATTTGCTCAAGGTATCTGAAGATAATACGAGCGGCTCGGGGCTCTCATTGTGGTGCAGTATTGGCTGGCCTGCCTCTGGAGGTGAGCAGCAGAGTGTGTGGAGCCCTGATAAGATTGATTGACGCACATCTGCTCTGATCAATAAACAGATATGAGAGTGCCACATATCTACAAAGCACAGTGTGGGACTGACTATACTGTATCCTCCTTGCGATGCTTTATAGGCTACCTAAAATACAGCCATACACTGACATAGACAACCAAACACTTGGCAAGGACTTGAAATGAGAATGACGAGGCAAAGGATGGTTGGATTGAAGCATAGATGGAAGTACATTTTGTAATTTCACCTCCTCCTGCCTAACAATGTTCACAGCTCATTTATTTCAGTGTCTCCAACTGTGTTTCCATGGTTATTATATCATGTTTCAGTGCAAGGTACACTTAATTTACATAATTTAAAAACAAACTTTGTTGGCTCGCCACACATACTGCGCTATTAATCTACACCGAGATGACTTTAGTTTCCCAACTGTGAATCTTTATTTGAACTCATTTATAAAGGGAACATGAGTTGTGTGATGTTTAAAACAGCACGAGCATAATTTTGTAAAGGAAGTTTCAGACCAATGTCAAAGTAAACAACATTTTGAGCTGTTACTCAAAGGATTTAATGTTATGTTATACATGACGGCAACTGACAGAACCGACCACAGTTTTCTAATTTCTGACTCATTTAACCGATATGTTTCCAAAAATCTTAGCTGTTGTTCCATCGTTTCAGCTGCTGATGGGTCAACAGACATGCAGCAAATATAGTAGACGTTAAAGAAAATTGATCTTTATAGACGTATGTTGTGTCAGGTATGGTATAGATTCAGTTAATAATAAGAACAGTTTCCACAGGATTGCCAGTTTTTATTCTCGCAATAATTTAGCGAAAATAAAAACACTTGCATTTTTTATAATGAAAACTCATCTTTCGTTCAACATACTTATTAAAAACCTTTGTGAATGGACTGCTATCACCACAGACTATCATTGTATGTGAAATGTATTATTGCATATAATAATACTGTAAAGGTTAAACGTCAAGTGAAGTTCAGTACAGGGATTTTACAGCAAAAGCACTGAATAACTTGCCTGTTTTCTGATGCAAACAAACCTCCAGGCTTTGATGTATGAATATTATTTTTCTTGCAGTTTGTTTTTTCTCCATGGAATTTACCTTTTTTATTTCTCCATGGAATTTACCTTTACCTTAAGCACTCTCAAAGAAAGGTAATTGGAGCCAGGTATCCCCAAGTGTTAGTCGGAGGCTAGTGTTAGTGGGGGGCTTTGGTACTGCTGTAAACACCACACACGCGCACACACACACACACACACACACACGTACAGCAACGTGCACATACCCAGCCCCCACTTTAGACTGCACTACAAAGGCCCTTTGAACAGATGGGGAGACGTATATTTCCACTAATTCCCACAATCCCTCCTGCTTACTTCTTTAAGTACCCACAGCAAGTGGACTTCCTGCTGGGTTAAGTCTGACATCTCTCTCTCTCTCTCAGATGGTAATATAGCATTTTGGGTGGTATGTAAAAAGGCTTATGGAGTGAGGTAATTGTTGGTGTGTGGCTTTAGAAAGAAGTATAACCTGTTAAACAATGCATAGGTTGAACTCAAGTCTAAGGACTACCCATACAATGGTCTGCAAAAGCATGCATGCCGCGATTTCTGTGTCTCATATCAAGCCCACTCTCCTGAGACTCATCTGGAGTCTGTTCCCCTCTCATCTCCACTATAAGGCCCCTCCAATAAGAGCAATCTCAACCTTTTATTTTCCCACGCAGTCCTTTTTTTTATTTCAAAGGCTTGCAATCCATTATTTAAACAAGGAAATCTAACCTTAAAGTGCTTGAGGAAGGAGAGTACTGCGGGTAACCAATCAATTGAGGGTTGCTGCAATAACATGGCCTCAGCATTGGTTCTGAAGTAATTGCCCATTAGAGACGAAGTAACAGGAACAAAGAAAGAAAACGAGCACACAGATTAACGCTGAAATAGTTCCTATTGTTGAGTGAAACATGAGAAGGAAAGGTATTATATTAAAAAGGGAAGGCATTGTGGTGCATGGAGGTGGGAAATCAGAAAATACGAGAAAAGTCCAAGTGTGATATTGTGATGAGGTAATCAGTCTCACTTGATATCAAACATTCTAGGGACCATTTTTTCCTGTAAAGAACATATACAACCCAAATTCAGTCTATCACGCACTACTTTAAAAAACATAGAATTTAAATCTTACAAAAATCCATAGGTTAAACGTGTATTTCAACATTGAGCTTTTCTATAAAATGCTATTAGAAGAGAGTAGTAAGTGACAAATAATGTATCTTGTGTTCATCAAGTGTGTGTGTGTGTGTGTGTGTGTGTGTGTGTGTGTGTGTGTGTGTTTGTGTGTGTGTGTGCTCCTAACATAATTTTTTGTGTGTGTTGTGTCAGCGTGTCTTTGCCTCTCTGTTCCTGATTGCAATTTCTCTAATTTATATATTTTAATTAGTGACAGGTAGCGATGTGTTAATGTAGAGTGTGTGTGTGTGTGTGTGTGTGTGTGTGTGTGTGTGTGTGTGTGTGTGTGTGTGTGTGTGTGTGTGTGTGTGTGTGTGTGTGTGTGTGTGTGTGTGTGTGTGTGTGTGTGTGTGTGTGTGTGTGTGTGTGTGTGTGTGTGTGTGTGTGTGTGTGTGTGTGTAAGGCCTGCTGTCAGTTAGGCACAGAGAGCATGTAGAGTTGTTGTGCTCTGTAACGATGATGCCAGCATGCCATCCTCATTACCAGCTCCCCAGCTCCCACACAAGCCATTTGGGTATCCTCCCCTATTCCTATCGCTCTCTCTCCCTCTCTCTCTCTCTTTCAATTTTCCTCTTTCTCTTCCCCCCTCTCTCTCCCCCTTGGCTATGTAAGCAATCTGCTAAATATTTTATCCCCTCCCTGGTAAATCGAGCGGAGACTCTCCAAATAGCACCCCACTAACTCCACCAAGGCAAAGCTTGCCTTGCGTATGTTTGTGTTTGTGTCCTGCTGAGCTCAAGTGTCTTAGAAAAGACTGATTCGATGGTTTAAGTGAATCCCTCTCATGGTCGATGTTGTGGTCTCGGTGCTGCATGATTGATAGAATCACCTTCATTACCTTTCCTTCACATCCATCTTTGTGTTTTCTTTTAATAATCATTGTTCATTTTAATGTTCCTTGTACTCTCATATACAAAGTGATTAAAACTCCCTGGTAAGCTAATTATTCTGCCGTTTAAACTTTTAAAGTGAATGACGTGGCATAAATTGTTTCAGAGTAAACTAGGCTGAATGACATACTATGGAGTACAATTCAATACATCTTAATTGTTCCTGTTAACGTTCTAATTGTTCAGATTTTCCTATGAGCTGATAAATGCTTTCCATGAGTCTATAAACCTTGTGGTCTGATTCTACAAGGCTTTCTTCCAATTTTGGTCTGTGTTTGTAATTGGTTGACCATGCTCGAAGCTGATTGGTTCTCCGTTTTCCCCGTCTCCTTACCTTCTTGAATTTGCAGGCTGATTTGAGGACCGATGATAGTATCAATGAATTCAAGGAACCATATTTAAGACTTGAACTGGATACTACAGAAATAAAACTAATACATAAAATGACTCGTATTTTATCCATAATGTTTTCTGTTTACTTATTCATAGAACCTGATAATCTAGTGCGCCATCCATGATTATGTATTTATTTAGTCGGTATTTAAGTTCATCCCTCACAGTAGCAGCCCTGTAGGCAGGCCTACACAGCAGCATGAATCCTCTCATATTTTCCCTCACCGTTAGGCTCTGGCGGGCTTTTGACACGCTGGCACATTAATATTACAAATATTCAAATAACTTTATTTAACATTCCGCAGGCTGACAGAGGCAGCGGGAGATTCACAGCCCATTGAGCAAGTGCGCTTCCCTGGGCTAAGTGCCGATTCATCATGGCTGCCTTACTCCTGTCTAATGGCTGCCATCATGGGGTGCGGGCACGCGCGTGCACACACACACACACACACACACACACACATAAACACACATCTCGGCCAAACGCTCAGAAACAGTATCAGTTCGTCCATGTGTGCATTTTTGAAAATGTAGAATATAGTGTTTAAGGCACATTAATCACATTATTAACCCTAGCCTTAAAGCTTATAAACCACTGTGGAGTTCATTGTTATGGACAGCAACTATCTGGCATATTAAGATCATATTGCGTGTTTTAGAGAGACAAGAGGATCTAACTGAAGTAAGAACATATTTTTTACAAATCCTACTTAAAGAACCTATAACCCCTGAATCTCTGCAAGAATTTTCATTCATTTAGAGCTTTAGAGTTTGGATTTGTTGGCCTCTTACTGTAAACTTTTTGTTTTCTTGCTCCACTGACGCTTTGATTACTTCTTTATATGTCTTATCTAAGTGGAAAAGATGTGGCAGTTAGGACCCACAAAGGCCCGCTAAGCTATTAGAGCCAATTCCAGCCCATTTGGCCTTGTCTACCTCTGTTCGGCAGAGTTTACTTCATTTGCAGAGAGGCATCCGTGTGTACCCAGCAGCACACACACTCAAAGACACACAAGCACGCCAAGACCTACCAAGTCACCTTGGAGCCCAATTAAGTGAGCGTCTGACTCGTCCTGTTCCTATTAGTCCTATATGGCATTGAGGACCAGTGTTATGAAGACAAAGATGGAGTAGTAAGAGGACGAGACAGAGAAAAGCAGAGAGTGAAAGACTTCTTGTTTCCATGGCTCTCAATGGGCTGAATAGGGGAGATGGCAGAGAGCAGTGGTGAAAGAGTGTGACCCAAACAAAGACTCTTTGAATATAAGGCCCAAACAGAGTGTTTGTAATGACCCCAAACACAGACGCGCTGCTCTCACTGCAACCACAGAGTCAGTCCCTAATAATGCGAGGGGGAATTCAGAGATTTTGTTTGCACATAATGGATATACCAACCACACACAGAGCTGTTCCTATCCCCTATGGAGGGGCACATACTCCTTACTCCTATTATTTTTTCACTCTCTCTGTCTTTTTCTTTTCTTCTCTGGTTTCTTTTTGTCTGCTTTTTTAACCTTCAGTCCTTTTCAGACCACGTTTTTGGTCACTGGGCTTTTTTCCCCCCTTAGCCTTTCATTGTCATCTCACACTTGGTCCTTACTTGGTTGCTGCACAGGAACTTTTTCAGGGAGACTCCACTTTGACCCGACATCTCCTCCTATCTTACTCACCCACTCCTTTTTTTTTTTTTTTTCCTACTTCATACTTCGCATTTCTTCTCCTTTCCTTGCTCAGTGATGGACACTGGGGGCCACTGAGGGACACAGGGAGACACACAAAGGACCCCTAACATTCAGCAGATGGCTGGGGCTCCACTCAATTTGCCTATGTCACCCTCGCTGGCAAAACACAAAAGCCCAGCGCTACCAGGGGGCACCACTTCACCCGCTCACCCCAACTGTGACCCCAATCAATCAAATTGTGCACCTTATGCTTTTAAGTTATTGCTGCACATTCACAAAAACATCATCAATAATGCTGCAGAGAAGTGTCCGTCTGCTTCTCTGTGTTGTAGAAGTTCAATGACAAGAGAAGCATCAGTTTCAAAAACTGTCTTGACTCTAGTATTCTGCACCCAAAACCCACCCTTTTTTTCTGTCGGGGTTTGCTCCAGCAGGCAGTAATGAGGAGTCGTGGGGAGGCTCTCCACAGATTCCCCCACCTTGGTTTTTGAAAATTCAAACAGGCGCCACTCATTTGTTGATTCTCCATCTCCCTCATCACTGTCCATCAATATTCACTGTTCCACTAATAACACAGCAGGATCTGTTTGGTTAGACAGCAGCAGGACACATTTCAATTCTAGGAAATTGTGTCATCCTTTCCTGGAGGTTATCAGTGGCAGGATGATAGATGCAGATTTGTCACAGTTATGTTGTGGAACTTGTGGAGCGACGATTTAATTGGAATTGAATTGTAATTATAGAAGGGCAATAGAACTCTGTAAATACTAGATGCAGTGGGAACTGGTCAACAAAGCAACCACGATGGATGTGATGGTGAATGAGGCTTGCATGAGGTAAAAAATGTAGAACTAACTGATGAGATTAGAAGGTGCTGTCTCTCTATTATTTTTTTAATTTTTTTACAAAAACTCAAAACATTTTCCCATTTACAACCAGTGGAAACCAATGAAGTATTTCAGTTTGCAAAGAACTGAGGTTTGATTTGACAGGGGTTGAAATACTTGTCTCATTGTAGAGAGTTTTCAGTTTAAAGTTGTTAGTAAAGACAATGTAGGAGTTGAGGAAGAAATAAATATTGCACATGCTTTTTAAAAATGTCCCTTTGAATGGTACATTTAGTTTGCACCTCACAAAAACACAAAATATTTTTCCCTCCATTATATTGGGATGGCATCAGATATTTACTAAAACTTCAAAACCGAGGCAAATGAAACAAAAACTTTTTGTCTAGCTGTGAGGAAAGAACACATGTTGATTATAATCTTTGTGAATAAATAAAGTACTAAGTGTTAAAAGTATAAAAATAAAACCACGACCGGGAGTGGAAACAAGTTGTCTCACAAGCTGTTTCCAGGGATTTAGTTCCAGTGATTGTACCTGCTCAGCATACAGTCAGCTTGGTTAGATTGCTTTTTGCAATGAGCCAATCCTGTAAGCCTGTAAGTGCATTTCCAACATGCTTTGTGTTGATTCTGTCAATCTTGCATGGATACTTGAAATCAATTCAAGGCTCTAAAGCTCAGGACTTTGGGTCAAAGCATCTAAGATGTTTGCTCTATTTTTGTCAGAGGCCAGCACACAAGTGAACCAATCCACACACATAAACACACACACATTCACAATCACCATTACCTCAAGCTGAACTTTGCACGTCCAATTCCTTAACCTAATCACATTTGCCGTAATTTATGCATTTTAAGTAGACAGCATTAAAGTCCTGCTTTAAGTGCTCTCTAAGTGTCCCTGATTAAACATACCAAATTAATTATGTCTGTGTTATCTCTGTTATGACACCAGGAATTATCCTACACCAACTGGTCTCCCTATAAGTGGGCAGGTCAAACACAATCTCCAAACCTGCACGATGTGCAATTATCCACCAATTAGACAACTCCCATAATCCGAAACGCAGCGTTTCATTGCGCAGGTTTAATTGCATGTTTGCGCTGACAGTAAACACAGTGTGTACCTCTCGGGGTCAGGGCATGTGGTTCTGCAGAAACCAAAGGAAGCCTCTCTTTTTCAGACTGACAGACAAGGAAGTGCCTCTGAAGCTCAATCTGGCAAACACATCTCTGTGACAAATTATTGATCTTGCCTTTGTTGTCACTCCTCATGCCAAGTGCCCCACTGCTATGTGTGTCTTCAGAAGAAGAAGAAGGAAAAAAAAAACGCCCACTGGAGAAGACAGTGTGTGAATGTTGAATCAAGATAGGGCTGAGGAGGAGTTTGTGTCTTTCAATGTATGTGTTTGTGTGTGAGGCGGCAGTGTCTAAAAAGGAGAAAGAGAAAAAAGAGCGACTTGGTAATCCTCTCTTTGAGCACTTTGTGCTTTGTGCTCCATTTGTTTACTGAGTTCCCACACTTGCTGGGGGGCTGCAGCTTTTCTCCCATACCGGAATTAGCATAGCCAGACTTCTAGGCAGATATGTGTGGCTATGCTATGCACACGCATCTGTTTTTTCCCTGTTTATTTCCGTGAATATGTGATGATGTGAGAGCTTAGAGTTTCATCATAAGCGTGGTCAAGTCAACTTTAATGTGACCTTAAAAATGTGTTGTTTTATATAGTCCAATCAGGCCTGCTAACCTCTCAGTCTCTTTTTGGCTGCATCGTGTAATGAATACCCATCATGCACCCTTCATGCTTCCTCTGAAGCTGAGCTGGAACAGAGTCTGTGTCAACAGGTTGAGTGCTGCCTACGTGGTGTAGTGGATGGAATCTCTTGTTTTTGAAAGTGCGATTGATTTCTGGAATTATTGTTCACCAAAGTTTAGAAAACTTCAGAAAGATGATTGTAAAAGTGAAAAAATGTAGATGAGGCAAAAAAAAAGAAAACCATTTTGGATCACATTTCAATCCTCACTAAGAAAAAAGACGTGTTCCTATTTCTGTTTTGTACGAAGGTAATCTCTGTGAATTCTTGCAGTATTCACATGAATTAAATGAATAAAACATTGTGCTACCAATTAAATATGATGATATACCCTTATCTGATCCATCATTGAAATGTGTTTTACTGAGACAGTCTGGTATGACTGAGAGTGGAAATCAGGCTACTTAGTGACTCATGCTATTCAATGAAAGGATGTCGATTATTATCCTCTCTGATATGAATATGGGTATGCTTTGCCAGTGAGTGTATGCATCTAGTAATGTCTTCCTTATCCCCCCCAGCCCCAAACTGAGCCCCCCGTCAGGATAAAAAAAAAAAAAAAAAAGCAAAGTAAAGTCCAACAACATGGTAAACTCCCTTCAAACTTATTTGTAAGTTAATTGTTTAATACAACATAAGGTGAGATATTTTAAAAGTGAATGTACTCATTATTGGACAGATAATGCTTGTATATATACTGAAAGACCCCTTTCCAACCAAACTAACCCTCTAAGACTGTTGTATGATTTCTAGGCAGAGTTTTTTGCGAATACAAAAACATCCCCTCTGTAAGAACAAAGATGTTATCTGAGTGCCGGGCCAGTGTTACTGTAGTTCGAGGCCAGGCCGCACAGTGGTATGCTTCTCATTCTCAAAGAGAATACTATCTGATTAGTCCAAGTCCGAATAGAGGCAGAAGCTGACAAACAAATGGATTTGCTGTGTCTAGAATGTTCTCTGGGGGAGCTGGATGGGCTGAGATACAGAGAAGCAGCTTTTGTGTTGGAGCCAGCGCAAAGCATAATAAGACCCTTTGGGGAATGAGCGAAACGCAGAGCGATAGGGACACAAAAGCACACATGCTCATACACTCAGTCAATTTCACTATCTCTCTCTGGCTATCCCTCTCTCTCTCTCTCTACCTATTTCAGGTGTCTCTCCTTTTTTCCTCTAAACTGACCTTTATATCTCTTGCTAGCAGTGTTAGCCTATCATTTTGTGTTTTTGCTTTGCATGTTGACTTTCCTGACTCTTGCCAGGACTCTTTATTGTGTCACGTCAGGCTCCAATGAACACCAACTTTTTTTTTGTAAATTTCTCAACATTTTCTTTCTTTGGGGGTCTTCGCCTTTTATAAGATGAAATGCACCAGAAGGCAGAGGTTCACAGTCAGTCCGTGGGGCAGATGCAGGGAGGACTTTGTAAATAGGAGTGCGCTCTAAACACTGAGCTTAACCAGCGCCCCACACCACTTTTTCCAGAATAAAAGTATTATTTTGTGTTCATATGTTTGTGCATATTTGCCTGTGTGTGTGTGTGTGTGTGTGTGTGTGTGTGTGTGTGTACAGACATCTCTCTGTGTGCGTCACACCCATCCTGGTTTGAATGGGCCAGCAAATCCTTTCCACTCCCTCTTTTATTCCCCCTCTCTATCACATCTTTTCTGCCTCTTTTATTCCCTCTCTGCCACTGTCCTCCTCCTCTCGTGTTCTGCTAGGAGAGCAGTCATACAGAAGAAGTCCAACAATAGAGGTATTAACCAAATGTATACTGAGCTAGCCTGACTCGTGCAGTCGATGTGATGCTTTACACTCCTAATGCTGTGTGAATGGGTCTGCTGCTCCCTGAGAACTGCCTATCTGAGGCACTCGGAGTGAGGGGCCCTTTTACCGGCTCTCGTGACCCTGGTCCACGTTGCCTGTGCTGGGCCCCGTCCCAGAGCACACAGTTCTTCATTTTCATAAGCGCTTAATCTGGATTGGAAGCCGCTCCATTGTGGAAATGATTTGAGAGAGGGGATCTTGGGCAGACAAAAGGGACTCGTCTATGGCCGAGGCCGGGGCCTCCTTAGCCCTGTCCCTCCCTTACTATTCTTCCATGCAGAACCCCAGCAGGAGCGCCTAATTGTTGTATGGGGAGGAAGAGTGATGGGGTGTGGATGTCCTGCTTAATACTGCCCCCAGTGGAATACGACAAACGGGAAGATGAATGCAACAATGAGAGAGATAGAGCCAAAGCAACACTACATTTTTTTTGAAAAATCCACTTTTTGCAGTTTATTTATCATTTGATCCAGGTCAGAAGAGATCCTGTGATGCGGGCTGATAGTTGAGTTTGGTTTGATTCCTCCAGGTTACACTGCCTAAGACTTTGGAGCTGGAATGTGTAACAAACTCAGAGTGAAGCTTTGAAGTGTAATGCTGTTGCCCTGGGCTACTTAGCTCCAGGGTCAAATGAGCTTACACCCTTGATCTGCGTTAGTGCCTTCTGATCTGAAGGATTGCAATGCAGAGGTGTCTGTGTGTGTGTGTGTGTCTGTGTGTGCTGTGCTTGTGTCTCTGTGTCTTTGTTACAATTGAGTTTGTATGTGTAGATTAGTGAAACTATTTTTTGGCTTTCGTGTCGTACTCAACGTATCATGCGCCCCTTTTTTTTTTTTATGTGTGTGTATGAGCTTCATAGGTTGCAAACATGTTCTTCTC
Organism: Labrus bergylta; assembly: GCF_963930695.1. Lineage (NCBI taxonomy): Eukaryota > Metazoa > Chordata > Actinopteri > Labriformes > Labridae > Labrus > Labrus bergylta. Next base: position 20,200,854 of record NC_089198.1, on the reverse strand, counting down.
CTCACAGAGAGTGGTTGTTAACTAATTAGTAGGGTTGTCCACCTGATCTCAGAGCTTTGTTGGTGTTTCTCTTAACCTGCAAATCCTATTTTCTCTCCCCCTCTCTCACTCTCCCTTGCTCTGCCTTGGTTTCTCTCTCCCTGCTCACTGCTCCGGAACACCTTAATCCAGTGTGAAAGCAATTGGCTCTCTCAGATCTAATCAATAGAGGGCCAGGGCATCAAGCCAGGGGGAACATCTCTGGCCCCTGCTCAGCTACAATCAATTTAGACCCATCGATTCAGTGATTGAAATACAAAGAGCAGACGCGCTGGACCATACAGGTGCTTTAGTGTTTGGGTGTGCCAACATGTTATATATCTCCCCGTGCGAGTCTTTCTCTGGATTTATGTCTGTTTGCTTGTGTGTGTGTGTGTGTGTGTGTGTGTGTGTGTGTGTGTGTGTGTGTGTGTGTGTGTGTGTTGGTTTGTGTTTGTGTGTGGTTTAACCCTGTGTGTGTGTATGATTGTGTATGATTGTGTGAGTTTGTGTGCAAATTTCTTCACGTGTGTGTATATGGATAGTATGATTTATTTTCCAGCCATCTGTAGTAAAGTGGGAATGGCATTTAATCTAGCACCTCTGAGATGGAGCCAAGAAAAAAAAAAATCATTCCTAATCCAATATGTCCTGCCCAGGGAAGGTATGTGTGTGTGTGTGTGTGTGTGTGTGTGTGTGTGTGTGTGTGTGTGTGTGTGTGTGTGTGTGTGTGTGTGTGTGTGTGTGTGTGTGTGTGTGTGTGTGTGTGTGTGTGTGTGTGTGTGTGTGTGTGTGTGTGTGTGTGTGTGTGTGTGTGTGTGTGTGTGTGTGTGTGTGTGTGTGTGCATGCGTGTTAGTTAGTCTATGCATCTGTGTGCACCCAAGGCCTTCCCACTCGCTATGTGTTAGGTTATGTGGATGCACTTTTGGATGCTGCAAGAGTTTAGAAGGACCCTTGCATATATTATCATGCAAAATGTATGTTTACATTACGACAACAGGGATGCACGCGTGACAGTTGACATGTAGAGAACCCACATGACATCTATAGAAATGGGCTGTTTTTTTTTTGTTTTTTTTGCTTTACAGTCCATGGGTATGTGTGTACTCATGCATATATGATGTCATTGCATATCATATTTATTTGGCCCTTTTTATGTACTGCTGTGTGCATTCGTTTGTGCAATTTATTGCAACGGATGCACAGGGCTGTGGTGCATGCTGCATGTTAACTGCCTTTATATCTGTGTTTGATGTAAGATCGAGTCATGCAGAATGTACACATGCTTCACTATTAATGTTTCCTGGTCTTCACATGTAGTTAGCAACATTTGTCTTTTAACTTCAAGCATTTTTGCATCAGTTCAAATGTGTTCTTAATGGTTAAATGTGGGTTCAAGTTTCAATTATAGAAGAAATGAGAGGTGCAGCAGGGCCATACAGCACTTGAAAACTTTCAAATCCTATCATACACACACACGCACACAAACACACACAAACTTCTGTACCTTGTTAGTCCTTACCGTATCCTCATGGTAAATGGCTTTCTGCCATTTATACAGCTAATCCACTTTCCCTGCTGGCTGTGATGTGTTTTCCCCCTTTATTCTCTCCTGGACAAGGTGTTGATGTCTTTCACAAAGTCCACAATGTCACAAAGACCTAATGAGGATGTGTCACACACTTTTAATCCATACACATACCCATACTCTCGCTTTTATTATACACAGACTTTCTTCCGAGTTTTATCTTATCGATTCATCATTTCTGCCTGTATGGCCGAGTCCTGTCACTGACAGATCTGTCAATTTACCACAAGTTCAAACTCTTCCTCATCTTGTCAATATCCTCTCTGAATACTAAAAGTTAAAATGAGAAGCATATACTTTAACAGCTTTAGGATGCTTGTTTTTAACGATTTTTTGGATTTATGTGAAATTTGCCTTGCAATATGTCAAATGAATACCCTTAATACTGCAAAAAGCAGGAGTTCATGACCTTCAAATTTGGATTGAATCATTGTTTTGTTGTAAGGTTAAGTTTTGATTTAGTTCTTTTCATGTCATCCTACAATCACATAAAATAGGTCTATTATAATAGTGTAACCTACATTGAACCTGTCATACAGTTGTTGTTTTTTTCAGTGAGCAAAAGCTCTTTGTTTCTTGTACCCTTTTTTTCATTATTCATGTCAATGAATGGCTTCTGGTCTACATCAATACAACCATGTTTGAAGATATTCATGCTGCATTAGAGTTTCCTACATGGCTTCACCCTCTTTAGTCACACACAGAAACAGAAACAGACACATAGACAGCATGGACACATACTGCTCACATGTTCCACTTTCATAGCTCGGGGCGTATTGACTGAGGCTGACTGATAAAGGTCAGTTCTGCCCACTTTAGGACAGGTGGGATGGGGAGCTGTTTCTGTGTTCTGAGTTGTGATCGCACTTGTCTTTTTGTCTGGAAGGGAATCTAGCCTTCTGATGAGGTGGTGTGGAGGTCATGCAGATGTAAATATGACATGAATATTGATGTGCCGTGTGCCTGGTTTACCTTCGGAGGATTTCACAGCAGAAGGTGCATCGCGTGCCAGAGAATCGTTTTCTTTAACCTTTTGCTCATTCATATGCAGCAGAACACATCCGCTTGTCTTTGTCCGGTGAGCAAAATATAACTCCCTCCAAGTCATTCATGTATTGTGATTCTCTGGTCATGCCTGGACCTGATGTCAACAGAAGTTCATTTTTGTGTGTGTATAAAAGCACACCCATCCTGCGAGGGTGGAGTCGTCTGCATTTGGCCGGACTTCCTCAAAACCGCATTTATTATCCAGCCGTTTTTATACTTCTGGTTGCCTATTGTTAGCTTTAGAAGTAATTGCTTGTATGACACTCAGTATGCCATGAAAAGTGGAAGCTTTTTTTTTTTCTTCTTTTTTTTTCTATCCTGCACTCTGCCATCAACAATTTGAGTGACAAGATGCACTCCTGAGTGCTTTCTCACTTTGTTTTGCTCTCACTTCTCCCTATCTCACACTCTATTTTCCTGATCCTGGTCACTTTTCCTCTTCCCACGCTTCACACATAATTTGTGCTTCTCGTCTGATGCAGAGCATTTTATCATTATTTCCCATTAAGCATAATGGCAGCAGGGGCGATGAGCAGCAGGTATGCTTGTGCTGGAGGATGAATGCATAATTGTATCGATGTAGTTGTTTTTGGCATAGATGATGTCATCGCCATTTCAGGATGCAGGGCTGTTACTGGTGACCCCTCCATCATATGCTGTTCCTCCAACCACGTATCCCCTCATCTGTTCTCAACCTCACCTTTCCCCCTTTGTCCTGCCATGAATAATGATGCAGGCTATATCTAGATATTGGCTCTGAGCTTGCCTCCAGACTTAAATTTTCTTTGCCTGTGTCCTTTTTTTCCTATCACCCTCCTCCAAATCCACTCCACCACTAACCTCTGGCCTCATACTCAGTCTGACACCCTCTTTACCACGTGTGAAAATGTCAGTATAAGCACGACAGGGTGCCAGTGCTTTCTAGTGGGTGATAGGTGGACAAAAAAAAAAGAAATGTAACCACACAAATATGTGTTGTTCGGGATGAAAAGGCCTCTAGAGATTACACCATCTGAGATCATCGCAGGGAAGAGCCGACCGTGCTCGGTTGTTTGATTCCACCAACGGGAGCTTGTCTTTGCCAGATTATTTTGGTGTAAACATTGTGTTATGCACGCTCAATTAGGAATCAAATTAGGGGGATGAAAAAGAGGACCTTGGTTCTCCAGTTGTGTTATCATTCTCTGCTCCTCTGCTACCTTTAAATGTGCATAATTACTCATTCCCCATTCACAGGCCTCTTCACTCATTAACAGGCCTCAACCCTGAGTCCAGGGGCTGCCTATTTTAGGATATGAGGGTGTTTGAAGCCACTGTTCAGCCTCACTGAAACAACTCTCAAAGCATTTTAGTATTAAATGGGCTGGTAAGGATTTATGTGTCATTGAGATCAGCGCTTCCTTAACTAGATAAAAATGGGCCTCAGAATGTCCTTTAACACACACACACACACACACACACACACACACACACACACACACACACACACACACACACACACACACACACACACACACAAAAACAGATTGTATTCCTCCCCAAAAAGCTTCTAGTTCTGAAGTTAGTTTCCTATTGCTTTGTTTTGGACCTAATCTTCTCCTCTAAAGTAGTTAAAAACCATTACAGTGGTACACAGATGTGTATAAAAACGATTTAAGACCTTATTTCAGAAGACTGGATTTAATCATATTGTATTAAAGCTGGTGGCATGAATCATAAAAACTCATCTCTATGATCTTACAGCTGTTTTAAGGCTGTGCCTTTGCGAACATTGTCGTGAATTAATAGATCATTGTGCTTTATGTGATTTATTGGGAAAAAGCAAGCAGCAGTAAGAGGTTTCTTGTTTATGGATTTTTTTGTAATAAAGTGATTTGACCATTTGTGTGCATGTGATGTAAATTCCTCTTTTATAACAGAATCAGTCTCACTGCAGTCTCGTTGAGAGATAAGCACACAAGCTTCACAAAATAACTCTATTGACCCACTGTGAAAGAGTCTGTTTTGGCCACAGATCTGTAGCTCACAGCAGGTAGATTGTTTTCCTCAACAATCAATTGGATCGCATGAACTTTTCAGTTCACTGCTTTTGGATTCCAAATAGGACAACAAGGAAAAGTATGACTTTTTTTTTTAAAGATATACAATATGCATACCAGTATATGTCAGATGCTTTATTGAGTTTTCTTTCCTTTCCTTTAATTATAGTTTATAGGAATATAAAACTCAACCAGGAGAAAATCAATTTACAGGACAGATCTTGTTGGCTAAGGGAGCCGATCTGTCAAAATCAATGTCTTCTAATCCCACACCTGAGGCTGACTCATATTATGTTATGCCATGAAAAGCTTTTTTTTTAATCCAGTTATTAATACAAGCACATCGCTGTAATGCCAAGCAACCTAACTGTAAGCCTGGCCTTCAGTGATCTACATACAAATGCCAAAGATCAAACTCATAATTATTTCCTGTATTCTCTTCATTTATAAATGCCAACATACACTTGTTTCATAGCTGCAACACATCAGCATTTAATTAAAGTGATTACCTGCTTTTTGTTTCGGTTATTAGTAGACTTTCTTGAAAAGAAACATGACAAAGAAAATCAATTGTGTCAACATAACAACAAAGCCTATAACGAAGCTCATGGTTCTCTTTGATCGTAAAAGCCAAAACAAAATTCTCATTTACATACAGACAATTCTTACCTCCTGCAACCATTTTCCTTTGTTGTTTTTTTCTTTAACCGCTGACATACATTATGTGGCTAGACTTATCTCTGTTTTCATTACATTCTGCATCACTGTGTCTCTATACATGTATACTCAAAGCGGCCTGAATCTTTGTTCCAACACACTTTCATTTGTAGTTACACACTTGAAATTAAAACAATTCCGCTTAATTTTGCGCCAGAATGTTTGTGTTATGCATCAGCCAAAGCTACACAGGTAAAGGGGATGTTTGTTGCCGAGTGACTGACTTTGCTGTTGCAAGTACACCTTTTGATGGAGTTGATTTGATCACTTTCGTTTGGTATATTTTACCAGATTCTCATTGTATACAGAAAGCAAAGGTACATCTCTGGACAAACAACCATATTCTCTTCATCCCTAATTCTTTCTTTTTGCAACGGTATATTGTTATACCCCAACAGTTCCTCTTCAGCTTCAGTCCTGCTAGTGACAGAACAACAATTAGAAAAAAAATGGTTTGAAGGCCGTAAATGTAATAGACAGTGTTGAGCCGAGCGACAGCAAAAGAGCAAAAAGAGCAGGAGTGGGCATCTTTGGTTAACTGCTATGGATTAATTGATCCAGCCATGAAGTTAATGAGCTAGATCCTTTTTAAAAGAGACAAGTGCTGAGACAGAGAGAGCTAATGGTCTCTCACAACTTGAAGTGGTTAGAAAGAGAAAGCTATTTATCTCGGAACATATACTTTATTCACTGCGTGACAGAATCGCAAGGTAATTGACGGGGCCTGTAACTGCTGATTTTATGACCTCATGCGGATTATCCTTCAAGTCAAGACAACTCAGACAACTGAAAACACCAAGGCTGATTTCTGAGCTAAAAAGCCTTCTCCTGAGAGTTTACAACGATTAAACTTCACAATAAAAGTTTATATATATCCTTACACCCTCACATTAATGTGTCTAAACTGGTTGTATGCAAGGCCTTTGTGCTCTCAATTTTGCTATCCGAATGAATTTAGACTGATTGAATCAGTTTTGCAATCAAACAGTAATCAACACTGACCATAAAATGCTCCTTGCTCACATAACTTCTTGTAACTGATTTCACCCCTCGTCAGCTCCCCCCCCCCCCCCCTTTTCTCTCTCTCTCTGTCTCTCTGTTGGTAGTGGGCAGAGAGCCTGGTCAATGCCCCTCTAGCTTCTGATTACAGTGTAGATTGTCGTGCAAGCACATGTTACTGCCTACTGAGCGGCGATATGTTTCGGAGAGCGTTTTTTTCTCTACTACCTTGCCAGCCGAGAACGGATTGGCACAGCAGAGTTTTCCTGGAATACCAATGCCTCCTCCTCCTCTCTCTTTCTCGCTCTCTCTCTCTCTCTCCCCTCTTTCTCCCTGACCACTCCTCTATCTGACAGATTTGCTCCCTGCTTTGGCACACAGCTGCATCTTCCTGGAAATAAAATTGACCTGAGCCAATGTGCCATGCGCGATACAGAGCAGCCAACTGCCAACAAAACACCCGGTTATGACGAGCCTGCGTGGAGCAAGGAGATTATAAAGCTCCCTTGATTTATATCTTGCGATGCATACACACAGACACAGACACAGACACAGACACAGACACACACACACACACACACACACACACACACACACACACACACACACACACACACACACACACACACACACACACACATGCAGACACACGACTCAGAAAAGCCAGATTTCTCAGTCGGCTGGTCTGTCATTGGCCGGCTGTTGAAAGGGAAAAGTGTGGGCCAAAAAAAAAAAAAAAAAAAAACTGGCTGGGAGGTTACCATGGTAACAGCCTGCCCATGGGCGTGGGCTGTCTGCAAAATTGTGCGCTGGTTTGTTAAGGCTCACACATACACACATTCATACAAATGTATGCACACGTCTTATTCTATTTATTTATTTTTGCCAGAATGTGTCTTCCTTCATTCATTGTCTCGCAGACACCTGCTCTGTTCATTAGCATTCGCAGTCAGACTGTTGGATTTCACGTCAGATTATTTTGGAGATATCACACACAAATAAACAACTATTTATTTGTTCTTTATCTGGACACTGTCTCAACACCTAGCTATTCCTCTGCTGCACTGCCCTCTGTTGAAGCCAGACATGCTTTCACGGAATAAAACGGTACTGAAGTACTATTATTTACTGAAAGCTGGACATCAAAATGCCGGGAAAAAAAAATGATTCTTTTGGTAATGCAGATAAGTCTGTTTTCTGCTTCATTGTCTCTCTCTGTAATGACTTTCTCCTCTGATATACAGACTATGCACTGCAATATAACGCGGTGTGGAGTTTCAAAGGTAGCCTAATTGGAGGATATATCTCCTTCTCATGGGAGTTGAACAATTGTTCACTTCTGCAGCGTCAGACGTTGCTGTATTGGCTAGTTGAGAGGACAGGTATGTCAAGATGAGTGGTGTTGGGTGAAGAAAACCAAGGCAGCAGAAAGTTTAGAAGAGTTGTGTGAATTTGTGTGTGCGTGGGGGGCTGTGATTGTGGGTGTAGGTGTGCGTTTTATCAGGGAAGAGCGGCTCTGACAGGGCCCCGAATGGACAGATGATTAATGATCAGGGGGAGTGCTCTGTGGGAGGAACTCTTCAGCGCCGCTGCCCTTAACAAAAGCAGACGAGGTATGCTCAGAGGGCTGCACTCTTTCAAACATCCCTTTATTCTTCAGAAAAAAAAAAAAAAAAAAAACTATCCGGCCCTCTTGTATTCCGCCTCACATTCTCTCTTTTCTGGGAGATTAGAAGGTGATGACAGGGAGATGGTGGAGACTTGCACTGACCAGACTCGCCACAGTGATGTCACCACTATGAACCCTAGATGCCTTTTGTGGAGAAGAAATGACCCCAGTTGTGAGAAGTTCCACACATTTTTACTCCCAGATTTTGGACTGAAAGGTTTTTCCCATGAGCCCCCAGCTGACACAAGTTGGCAGTTTGAGAGAAATGCTGAGTTTTCCTTGAATCTGTTTCTATAAATGAATAAATCATAACCCTAAAAGGCATTTTACTATGACTTTCAATATCCTGCGGGCATTTTCTGATAACTCTGACAAGCCTTTGTTTCCTCTGCCTCTGTCTCGAATAATTGTATAGTTGCATTCAATGACCTTGCGGAGAAATAGAACACCTGGGCTGGGAAAAAGCAGCTCATTACAAGGATTGTGGCTGCAAAATGAACAATGACAGATGAGCAAGACTGAATACCAATTGGCTGCTGCACTGATTGCCTTTTTGTTTTAAGATGTTGGCCGTCCTGGCGGGTTTTGTGTCCTCTGTCAAACAAATGTGTTTCACCACTCAACTAGTATTTCACTCCGATGATGTTTTCTGTTTTATCACATGAACGAATCTACGCAGGCATGCACTGGGTATGTATGCAGCCTCCGGGGGTTTGGGTGGGATCAAGCTGTCTTTTCTGAGTGACTGAGCAACAAAATAGTCAAATAGGGGTCAACTGAGGTCTTGACCCGATCACAAGTCTGTCTGTACGAGTGTCTGTGAGCTAGTGGGTGTTTGCATGACTCCAAAGCCTGTTAAGACTGTGATCCATCCCATGTGATGGATGTGGGTCGGGGTTAAGGGTGTATTCAGGGGGATAAGAGTTTTACTTAAAGGTCCCGGACACTCAATCACAATATGTGCCTCTGTGTGGGTCACACTCCCTCCCGTTCATAATGTTTCAAAGCCTAAGATAAGAGGAGTTGATATTTTATAGCTGAATCTGAAAAGAAATAGAACTAAACATCACTTCATGTAAATTTGAAGTGGTTAAGTCAAAAAGACTGTGCCTACATTTTGGGGATGAAATATGTTTGGATTTTTTCAAGGAAGAAAAAGTCTTAAAATGAGTTTTAACTTTAATGTGCTTCAATACTGCTGGATGAATTTCTTTGAATAAACATTAAAAGATAAATATCTCATAGGACAAAATTGAACACTTTGCTTTGAATCTTGGATTTATCACTAAAGTTGAATAACTTTTCACATCAGATGGAGATGGAGGGAAAGTTTGACTGCATTTCTCCTGATTTGCTGCCAAAACCCTCAGAAATATACCTCGGAGTAATACCGAAGGGAAAGCGAGGGTAGAACTTGGTGTACTTTACCTTTGATTGGGTTTGTTTGGGAAAGCCATTTCCAACCCTAACCTGGTCAAAGTCCTTCACTTCCTGCGACTCCATTTCTGTGTTATCTCCCACACACCTGGTGACGCTCGCTTATTTCTCTGCCACCATAAATCTCATGGCTGTAATTACTGATTCAGGCTTGGCTATATACATTAAGGCTGCACAATTAATCCTATTTCATCATTATCGTGACACCAGCTCTAGCATAAACACGTCGCAAAAGTCTGACTTAAATGCAGTGCAAGAGAGTAAATTACTGTATGTAAACAAGCAATGCTTTTACACTCACTTTGCATACAAGTGATTTGATGGAGGCCTGGGTGTAGCCATGCTTTCACACCATTTCAATGCAGTCACTTGAAGTTTAGGCTAGCTCTGCTATAGTTGCCAATTTAGTTTTGGAAGAACAAAAAACTTGCCTTTTGGATTTTTGTCAGATTCAGAATGTTGCAAACAGGTTTTGTATAAAACATGAAGATCAGCACACTTCACATCGGCTCAATATGTATTTTCTAACTTCACATTCTACATGCACCTTATCAGCTACGGTGCAACAGTGCCTCCATGTTTGATGATCTGGTCATTTTTAACGCCTGCTCACAGAGACTAAGCTCATTTTCCACATGTTGCAATTGTCCTGGCCAAAAGTAGTGTGTGCAGCAAAACAATCTAAGCTTTCTTCTTGGAATTTGTGACATGAACAGGTCTGAACTTGCTTATGATTGAGGTCTTTGTCATTATGAGAAACCTGAAGAGGAAGAATACCTGCTGGGAAAATGACTGACAGTGCAGACATCATCATCTCATCGCTTCCAGTCAGTCTTGCTTCCGACACGAGGTCATCACACGAGACTTTGACGAGTAGCTAGCAGTGATCTACAGCTGCCATTCCTCCCATCAACTCTACTGTATTGAGCCAGAAAGAGGATGAGATAGAGAGAAAGATGGCCACCTTTAACGAGGATTCAACCCTGTCAATCAAGGCGAGGGAAGCAACAAGGGGAGTAAAAGGTGGGAGAACAGACAGAGCAATTCATTACCAGTGGGACAGACGAAAAAGATGTGAGGGCAGAGACGAAGTGAGCAGGAGAAGGAGGAGAGAACAATGCAGGGAGAATCCTGCTGAGACCGCTTGAAAGGGGAGGATTTTTTTTGTTTTTTTACATGCAGCCAGTTCAGTTGTGGGTTATTCTCCCACTTGGGAGACTAATTGCTTGTTGATCTAATGCTCTATCCCCTCCTGTCCCTGAAAACCAACACATCTGATGAGTGATGGGTCTATGCCTTTTTTTTTCCCCTGGTGGGATGGAAACCCCTGGCCTCATCCAATACAAATATTCACAAATCAGAAGAAAAGACTTTGGGCTGAGTTCCAACTTCATGAGGCATAGCGCTACTCTGCTCACTATTACAACGAGACCTCCGAGGTTTTGCTTTCATTGTTCACTTCTCTTTCTTGTTCGCTCGCTCTCTGTCTCTCTGCACATATCTGTTTCTGCCTCCCTCTCACTCTGTGGGGCAGATCAGTGAGCGCGCTAATTAATGAGTTTAATGCTAGGATTCATGCACATATTATGTGTTAATTAGAGAAAAGAGCCCCAGCTCAAACATCAGAGTTCTAATCTAGACGGACATTCATCCTGTGCTGGGTGTGAAGTGTTTTTTACGTGTGTGTCGTTATTGCTGCCTGTTTGTCTTTGCCTGCCTGTCACTTATCTCTCCCTCCCGTCGTGCTGATCGCAGTATCTTCATTTGTCCAAGTAGAGGCATTGAATTATCTCAGATTGTGCAGAACACATGTTAGTCAAGTGGCGGAAAATGTGGGTGCACCATTTCATTTAATAGGGTCAGCGACAGCTACATGTGTCGTCGTGTAAATCAGTAAATGTATTCTGGATGCAACAATAGCACTGATGCTAGTATGGGAGTGTTTCTCAGGCTGTGTAATGTATGGGAGTGAGTAAACATGTGAAACGAGAGAGTGTGTATGCATGCATTCTGCTGCTCACACCCCTGCTTTAAGGGAATTTTGCATCCGACAGCTGATTCAGCACAGCCTCCTCACTTTCGCCCGTTTACGAGCGTCCATGCAAGCTACTGTCTGTCTGTAAACACACAACCCGAGGGCAGGACCCACAGCACAATATTCTGCTCACACCCCATTAAACACACACTGAACAAGTTATTGTGATCCCCTTTCATAGCCTGGGCGATAGATTTGAAGCCTGCCTGTGTATGTGTGTGACGGCCATGTGCACAAACCCGCCTGGATGTATGAATTTTATACAGCAAAGATGATGACACATAACTTCTCGCCACATCGCTGGCTGAAAATGAATTTTTGATCTGTGTTTTATCGTCTTGTAATCTCTGATATCTCTGGACATTATTGCTGTATAAAATGGCTCTGCAGATGGTTTGTGCTTCCCCATATGGCCTGGGAGGGGTTTTTAAGAGTCTCAATGTTCTTGTATCAGAAGGAGGTTGCGTCTCTCACACATGAAATCTGTGTTTTACAAGTCAAGGGAGGATGCAAAAACCTTCACTCCTAGACATGATAATAGGGAAAAAAATCTTTGCAGTAGTCTCTTACAAACCATGTGAAACTCCCTTTACCCTTCCATACTTTTATCTTCAGTTTAAATTCAGCTCTCTGGAGCATCCACCCAGTAGCAATATGTTTTTCCTCAGGTGAATTCTTATGCATGTTAGCTATGGCATGCCTCCTGTTTTATAAGGTGCTGCTGCTTGTTTTGGTCAAATCAGAGTGTGTGTGTTTTTTTAGATGGTCTGGCTGTGTGTGGACAGTGTTTGTGACTAGACATGAGGTCAGTCAATTAGCTCCTGTTGTGTCTGAAAACGCCACCAAAGGAGATAGGAGAGCATGATGTCTTACTTTATCGCTCCATCCTTCGCTTACAGCCCCATCAGAGCGGCCGTCTGAATGGTGGGAAGAGAACTGGAAGAGTCATAAAAAAACGGGAGCCCATCCTTTTTTCTTTTTCTTTTTTTAACAGCAAGTATAGCTGACTCCAGCGACCAAACCAAGACTGTCGGTGCATTTTTTAAATAAAGCATAAAACGTTTTAATTAAAGCTTAAAAGCCAGTTGATAGAAAGGTCTAAAGGTTTTTCTAAAAGCCCACTGTGCTACATTCTCCTCTGTTTGACCCAGCAGTCAGGTGGAATGGGACCAACTCGTTGGTCATTATTGCCTTAAATGACTCTCCATTTTCCAAGCTCTTCGTTAGCATCGTAAAAGAGGGCTCTTAGTCAGATACAATAGAACCAATTTGGTTGGAAGTAAATTCAATGCTGGTTTAATCCATTTCTTGTGCTTTTAATAACTGAAACCCTTTACAGATGGCTCATTATTTTCTTTATCTGTTCCGTCCACAGACCTTGTATTTAACCTCTTGTTCTTAATATACACCTTAGCTGCACATGCTTTGTTTCCCTAAAAGCAATTGTCCTACAGCATAAAAGCTGCTGTTTCAGATTGAGAAAAAGGAATATGACTTGTAGTTTTATTCAGGTTATACCCTTCATCCCATTTTTTAGCCAAAGTCAAAGCTATACAATCTTCTACTGAGGCAAATAGCCGCAGCTGGAGAAACTGCAAGATTCATGTCCTATTAAATTTATAACCCCACCCCCCTCTGGAGTGCAGTAGCACCGCAGCCTTCTCCACCTGCTAAAATATTAGACATTTATCATGGTTATTATAGTCAGTAAATCCTTCCTCGCACTGCACAAACTCCTCAGCTTTGTATTCTTTTGGGATATGAGAGCAAATGGATTAGGTTATTGCCTGGACTTAGGTGCAGTGATATCAGCAACAATAATCTTTGTCCTCTTCCATGGCCTTTAAAATATGGGGCTCAAACACATCAACTCCACCTCTTCAATCTGCAAATGGCATTGCCTCATGTTGCCCTATGCACACTGACAGACAGGCATGCATTGTTGTGCCTCTAGGAAAAGAAATATAGTCACTTAAGTCACAGTAAAAGTGTGGATTACATTCCAGCTGTAAAAAAATGCTGTGATCTGGTTTTTCAAAATGAGTCTAGAAAAATGTTACTACTGGAACTGTTCATTCTTACTTTGCTTTTTGTTTCTTTACTTTACTCGTGTGGCCTTTTCCCTGTGGATTGGAAAAAAAGTAGTGTAGATGAAAAAGGGCACAGAAACAGGTTATATGACTTCTTTGCTGTTTGATGCGTCTCCCTACGTTCCGATCGGAATTTAATGAATAAGACAAAGTCTACTGATTCTGCCCATTAGGATATTTTTTTTAAATATGTTTTAGGATATATTTTTTTTACTTTAGGTGTAGAATTGCTTTCATGCTAAGCGTGAGATCAGCAGATGAGTACCACTTCCATGTGTTATATACACAGCTGCTTTGTGCAGCAAGTTACTTTGGTTAGCATACAGACTGAAAACACAGGTAATCCCAGTTTTTTCCAGAGGTTAGAAACTTCCTCTAAAGTTCTGTAATAAACAATCTATACATCTGACTTGATCAGGCTGCACATTCATTTGGACCCCAGGAAGAATAGCTGAGCAGAGCTTTAGGGTACAGCTAATGGAGAGCTTAACAACTAAATAAACAGATAAACAAATGTTATACTGTTGGAAGATATTTGCACTAACCATCACCTTGCGCTTTCTCTACAACTGTAAAGCTCTTCCATTTGCACACATTCAGTATTATCTTATTTTATTTGTTTTATTCTTTATTGTTTATTTCCTCGTATTTGAGTTTCTTGATAGAGGTAGTACTTCTGTTCAATAGCCACTTCTTTTTGTTCTTTGATTTTTTACACCACTAACAACAAGACAAATGTCTTATATATGTAACCATATTGGCCATAAACCTGATTCACTTTTTTTAGACCTCTGTCATTTAAAATCTAAATTTGTGATGATGTATGGGTTATGTGTGTGCTGCTTCTTTCCTCTGAATTAGTTGTTTTCTATGCTAAACATTATCTGTTAGAGGCCCTAGAGGTCTGCTATTCAGCGTTCTTTCCATTACTTTTTCTGACATGATTTTCTGTCCCCACAGCATGTCCTCCGGGCACCTTCAAGTCCACCCAGGGTCCAGGTCTGTGTCTGCAATGCCCTCCTAACAGCCGCTCCACAGCTGAGGCTGCTACCATCTGTGTGTGCCGCAACGGCTACTACCGAGGCGATGCTGATCAGCCAGATGAACCCTGCACCAGTGAGTACTCCCCCCCCCACAACACTGTCATGCACTTGCATCCTTGTTGGATAAGCACCTGTAATATCCACGTGTATAATAGTCCATGCACAATATCCATTTTCTCTGTACGTGTATTTTTACATCAATATGGATTATACTGGTTGTGTTTATGAGGCTCTGACAGCTATGGGGCTGATTTTCCTCTACTCTGATAAAACCTTTATGTGTGGTAGCATCAGGATGGCGAGTTGCTTCTAATTCTGGTTTTAATAATCAAATTGCAAGGTTTCCATCTGTGACATCTCCATTACAGTGGCAACGGGCTTCCTTTCTATGTTTCCCCTCGCTTATCTCCCGCTCCCCGTCTCTCTTCCTCGCTGTTGTTCTTTCCTTCTGTCTGCTATCATCCCCCGAAGTCCTAATTACTCAGGCAGATGCTGCGAATCTTCGACACTGTCCTGCCGTTATCCGCTGGAGATCCAATAAGGCCTCTCACAGCATCATAGTTATCTTAATATGATGTTAAAGCAATATGCTAAGCTTTTCGTGCAGTCCCTGCTGACACACAGTTACGCAGACGGAAAGCGCCGTTAGGGCCCCAAAAAGTTTATTTACTTCTTCTTTTTGCTGCCCCTGGGGAGTGTCTTATTTGTTCATTCTTCCCAAACAGCAAACTTGAAGCCTTATAAGTGTGGTTTAGATATTTTCACGTGGACCTGTTTAATTGGCCTCAGCGACAGGCTCATGACTACAGTCTTTTTGCTAATTGGTAAGTGTAGCCTTCACAGCCTAACATGTACTTAACGGACTTCTATTTTCCTTTTTAACACTGAATAAGTTCCTTAAAGAAGAGGAACTAAAATGCAGCACAGCTGTTTGACTGACTGCTTGAACGCGTCCCAAGTGTAGACATCAACACCTTTAGGCTTTGGATGTTCTCAACGGATGACACACCACTTTCACCTTGAGATTTCCCCCACCCTCCCATGGTATACGACACAGCTCTCTGCAGAATCAGTGAACGCTCCATCAAGTACAGCGTCTTGAGGCCTTGAATTTCCCACAAGCAATCTCTATGCCGGTTGTGCATTTTCTAAATGAAGCTTGTGTTACTTTTTCTGTTTTCAACTTCTGTCTTTTTAATATCTTAACATTTAGGGTGGGGTATTTGTGGATTTAAACATTGTTAGAAAAAAAATCCCACTATTGCAACCATATTTTCCCCTCTGCTAGCTAAAACCCCTCCCCAAAACATACATATTCCAATCATAGCTATAGTGTCTCTATAGACACAGCAGGTCACTTAAGCATTTTTGGCTCTGGGGGGCTCTAAAGGAACTACACTCTTATTTAAGATTGTTGAGGTTGGTGACTTCTTTCTTTGCACTTCAATATCCAAAAACACAGCACCAAAAGTTTAAGGAATGATAAAATAAAATGTGTATTTGCTGTAATCTAAACTGCAATTGTTAGCATTTCAAGCTTACTACTAACTGAAAACAAACAGTCCCTGTAACTTATTTTTACATCATAGCTATAGCTGATGACTCTTTAGACTCATGTTTCATGCGTTTTTATCAAACACTTGGAGCCTATATTAGCTTCATCAGCAAGTCAGCTAACTTTACGTTCAATTTATTCTGCATTCATCAGCTGAAAAAACCCATAATATTTCAAATATTAAAATATCCGATGGTTAATCTGCTAAAATTTGTATTTTAAAGTGCATCGTAAAAGGCTTTATACTTGTAATGACAATGAAAAGGGGGTAAAGGGTACATACTTGTATGCATGTTTCAAAGTAAAATATTCATCACATTAAACTTTGTGTCAGTTCTTTGAAATTATTTTTTTTTACTATACATTCATTTGAAATGTCCTACTGAGAATTATGTCTTCAACTATCACTTTTAGCATCTTAAACCAGCATACATTACTCCACAATTTGTGACAACAGAATTATTTAGCAGTAGCACAAGCCTTCTCTGATTGAGCAACCATACAGTAGTAAACTCAATGTATAAAGTGCCCTAGATCACAGCAGGGCATTGGGGTGGGGGCTGGTGGTAGCAGTGGTGGTGGTGAGGGGTGGGGGGAAGTGAGATCATCCCAGTAAGAATCTCTTTAATACTTCAGGTTCTGAGAAGAGCACTGGTGGAGTAGCTTAAATCAGGCCAATCTTTAGCTGCAGAAGCTTTAGCTTTAGCCCTTCTTGCTGGCGTCACAGGCGTGAGTCCCTGTGTGCTCCAGATCAGTCTGATTAGCTTGCTGATGGATTGTCCAGCGCCTGGCTCTGTCAGCGGGGTGCTTCAAGCTATACCTCTCCCCTCTTTTCTCTCGGGGATATGCCAGGCCTGGGATGCACTTCAAACCAACCCATCCAACTCCTGCCCCTCCTTTTTCCCCAATCTCCTGTCTTGTGCTGACTCCAGCTATGCCTAAGGGGAGGAACACTGAGCGTTCTGTCTCACAGCTTGAAGGCAAATTGGTCTTTGGGATAGTGGAATGCATTGCACCGCAGCCCTTTGTGCTTTCTCAAGGCTCCAGCCCCCAGCCTGATGAACCTGTAACTTCCTGTGGGGTGTGCACATGTGAAAAAGGAACATATAACATGTTCATGTGAGAATGGTGTGCTAGGGGGAGGTCATCCAACTCCTTTAAGCCAGGTCAGTGGTTTTCTCTGAATGTGTGAGTCAGAGGGGAAGAAAGACAAGCAGAGTGGAAACTGGCATAGTGTACAGTGAAACAACTGCTGATTGGTCCATAGAGGAGAAGGGATGAAGCATCCTTGCGTGAGAAACGGTGTGAAAAAAAATCATGGGAGCAAGAGATAACAACAGAGATGTGCAGGGAAAAGATCCATCAAAAAATCGGGAGGAATGATTTAAATCTGTAGGTTTTATTTTGTCCTCGGAAGGCATGACTGATAGAAGAATTTTCCGAGGGACTTCGACAAAATCCCAGAGTAATCCAGGACAGTGAGCCACATTACATCGCTATGTTGTACAAAAAAAACATGCTGTTTATGCACATTTACATTTTGGAAACTACCACTGCCAGCAACCAAGCAACTCGTGGGGAAAATCTTTCGGAATGTTATTGAATCAACATAAATATAGGGAGAAGGGGGTAAAATGTTTTGGTACTGAAGGGTTTCTACATTCCTGATCCGTACCACATTGCCCCTGAATTCTGTGGCTCTCCCTCAATTCTCATATCTGTGGCCTATCCCCTGAAAATCTCCTTGAGCCCTGTCAAACACTGTCTACGCCGCCTGGCAACACAAACAAAACCCAACAGAATTCCTAACTGAAAGGACGGGGTTATCTGCTTTTCCATTCTCCTCATCATCCAGTTTGGATTTTTTTTTTCTTCTTAGTCTTTGCTCTCCTTTTCACCGTCTCTCCTCTCTCCTTGTTCCTTTTTCAAAGAGAAAGAGAAGTGAGCCATCAAAGGGCATAAACACTCCATTCTTTTTCTTTTTTTTCCCCCCACATCAACTTCGTTGTCAGTTCTGGTGTAAGTTGAGGCTTTTTCCCACAGAAGTCCGCTTGCCGGTTTCCTCTGTCAGTATTCCAGTTGTAAATGGAGCTAAGGCAAGGTATTTGTCTGGCCTTCTCTAATCCTTGTGGTGTATAGGCGGAGATAATACTCCAGACCTTTGTTTTAAATGTGTGCATGTGTACAAAAATGAAACCATCTCCAGCTTTTTCATGCATAGTCAGAGACATTCAATGTTTAGAGTTACTGTTGTGAGTAATGTTGGTGGGTAGATTATCCTTTAGACGAGAAGAGCTGCCATATATTCATGCGGACATACACAATACTACTCACAGTCTATGACTTCCTCTATCTCTCAGGCAGACACTATTAGTCCTTATAACATGTTTTATTTCATGTCTCACCAACCCACACAGCCCTTCTTTCTTCCTCTCAGCTCCTCTGGCTGTGATCAGTATCTCCACACAGGGACCTTCTGTTGGTCCCTCAAGGCCTGTTTCACATCATGAAAAACAAACAGTTTGAAAGAGGAGAAGCGCTAGCCCCAGTCTATTCAAAGGGTAGATGAGTAAACAAAGTGCTGAAGTGTTTATTTTGGGCACTGGGACACCCCTTACATTAGCAGCTGAGGGAGAAAACTGCGCCGGGGTCTTTTGCAACACAGGTGGTGACTTGAAGCATGCTCAATAGCAGGACAGCTCTGCATACCTATCAGTCTGGGAGTCCCAAGACAGACAATTCCTTAAAATAATCATACATCTACATGAGGGTAAGATATGGGAAATGACTTTGACTAATTGCATATGATATTGTTTGGAAAAAAAAAGTATGATTTTTTTCTGGATGCTATTTGCACATGTCCAGATGAGAAAAATATGTTTTTAATTTGGAGGTGATCTGCCCATTCTTATTTTTACCAATCCCATTTAACACTTTTACCTGTTAAAAAAAACGTCAGCAACCTCTGCTACTATTTGTTTTTCAATCAGCATAAGCACTCAGCTTGTGTGAATAAGAAGTATACAATTGTAAATAGTGGTTTGAAATGATGAGATTTGATATGCATTTAAAAAATAGAAAACAATAAGACGAGGTTTAGCAGAATTTTCATTTATTTTGTTTAATCTAAGAGGAATATCTGGAAATATGACTAGCTTTTAAGATAATTGAATACCATTATTTAGGCTTTAATAGGCTTTTTGACCAAAATGTTCAGATTATTAAACCTTGTAAGCAGCTAAAATAAGATATTTCGACCAAACAAATAGTTTCTGCAAGAGCTTTTACTGAAAGTGTTTTCAATTTTAATGTGAACATAGAATAGAATAGAATACAGTACAATAGAAGTTTATTTATAAAGCACATTTTTTTACAGGTAAGCTCAATGTGCTTTATATTGAAGATAACCATGACGAAACAAGGTGACTTTAACCATCTCTCAGATTTAACCCTCCTTTGCTTTGTTATGCTTAGAATCTACAGGCCTACTGTACTGTGCTTTCTGCACAAACATATTTGTTTCCATGAATTTCTTCACTCTCCTGTTCAGAGTTTTAGCCTGTATTACCGTGTGCGCCTATGGTTGTTAAGGCTGTATAAAGAGTATGAAACCAATAGTGTGACCAGAGGATGAGATATGATCAGTCACTGCAGGGGTCATAGTTACACTCCTCCCACACCATGTTGTGATTTATTCAACTGCCATACTGAACAAAATATCAAACATGAGCCTTGCTTTGTCCTCATTGTCCTTGTGTAAATGACCTGACACTCTGCATGGGTTATTGTGATTGCACTGTTAAACAGTACATGTTAAAGGAAGTACATGAGCTGCTTGGAGATGACAATTTGTTCCGATAAGTAAAGTGAAAGCAACATGTAGTGGAGCTCTAACAAATCCGACTGCCACGGCTAAATTAATGCCAGCTGAGAGCCTGTAAGTAACATTCTCGACAAATTAAATCCTATGGCAAATTAAAACAGCCAAGGGCTGCTGTAATAGCCTGCAAATCACTGGCTAAGTGGCAGTCACATCTGATTTCTTGAGCCATCCCTGCATGTGTGAAGCTTGGCTGTAATTGGGGAAGAAAAGAGTGTGACGCCTTGTTCACACCACAGCCAGGCAGCATGTTTCTTATACTGATAGATTCTGCAGACGTGAATACATGAAAACAGATAGTGTAGGCATGTGTGCTTGTTTCACATGCATTTTCCACATAAGCAGATGTGCATACTCCCCCCTAGTATAGTTTGGGGGCAGGTGCACAAAAGTGATGGATGATACAGAAGATAGAAGTAGTAGGAGCAACACATGAGAAGTGCCTATTGTTCTGTCCCCAAGGGAGGAAAGCTAAAGTGCTGCCAAATCCTTCTATGGCCTGTTCCAACCAACACATGCACTTTTCCCCATATTTTCCCTCCACTGTAACACGTCTAAAAGCATCCAAGGACCAAATTATGTTCCATTTGACCATATATCTGGAGCACTGGCTGGCCTCTACCCCAGACCATAATAATCACGCTGTAGAGGTCACGCCCTTCCTGTCACTGACCTCTCTCTTGTCGAGCCGCTGAGCTGAGGTCGCAGCAGTTTCAAAGCCATTCCTTCACCCTTGTGTTTTCTAGCGCTTAGACCGGGTTCCCCGGGGTTTTTATAGCAACAATGATTAATTGTGTCTGTGTTGACTGAAATTACTATCTGCTCTGTGATCACAGCAATGGGAAACTCAAGTGTTATTTCATACAATGCTTTAGAATCTATACATGTTTATCTTGTTACATAGGCAGGAAAAAGAAGGAGAGGAAAGGAAATACAGTATGTGAGTGAGCTGGGCATTTCCTTGGAGTGTTTCTACCATTGAGTGGATTTTTAGTTTCACAGTAGTCTAATGGTGGGTCGGTTAAACTTCTCTTTAATGATAAAGGTCAGGCTTTATGGAGGATGAATTGGTACCAGATCAGCTCTGCAGGGCAGCCTCACTTAACCTAAGCTTCACTGACTAAGGGCTTTGGCGAGCTTCTGCTTTATCTGCAGAGTCTGCTATCTGAGAAGAAAGAGCCGCCTCTGAGCAGCCGCGGGGACCCGCAATCTCAGCAAAAAAAAAAAAAAAATTCCACACTGCAATGTGAACAGATTTCGACTCTTTAAGAATTGCGCTCCAATTGCGGGAGGCTAAACAAGCCACTTTTCTGCACCCTGATATTAAGCCACCACTCAAGCAAAACAATAGTTTTCATTAATTCCTGATTTCTTTCTGAATGTCGTCTTTGAGGTTCTGCTCCAGCTGCAGGCTACGAGGGAGTGAATGGTAGCGTGAATCTCCAGAGCCACTTGGATAAGAACGCTCCATGCAACACTGCATTTTGCTAAATAACCAATGTTTGATAGACACAAACGTTTCACTGTTTGATCTCTCTGGGTGTGAATGGAATAAATTAGCATCCCAATGTGCTGACAATGGAGGAAAAGAGCAGAAAAGACAAGTTGCTTTTGGATAACAACACTTACATTTATTACAGGGTTCTTAATAGACTGAATTGACCTAACAGTAAGCAGATTACTTAAATAATTTTGCATTCATTATTTTGCTTTTTGCATCATTACAGCATGCCTTTCTGATTAGAAATGTGTTAAGCTGTCAAGGTAAGTAGCTACTATTGCATTTTTCCTACATTCTTTTTTGTTTTCTGTGTATCTACAGGTGTCCCATCCAGCCCCAGGAACGTGATCTCGATTGTGAACGAAACCTCTGTGATCCTGGAGTGGCACTCTCCCAGGGAGACAGGCGGCCGAGGTGACGTCGTTTACAACATAGTGTGCAAGAAGTGCCACGCTGACCGGCGCTCCTGCTCCCACTGCGACGACAACGTGGACTTTGTTCCTCGACAGCTGGGTCTGACTGAGACCAGGGTGTTCATCAGCAACCTGTGGGCTCACACCCTCTACAGCTTTGAGATCCAGGCTGTTAACGGAGTCAGCAACAAGAGCCCGTACCCTGCCCAGCATGTGTCCATAGACATCACCACCAACCAGGCTGGTAAGTGCTGCAAAAATAGTATTCATCATGCAACTTTAAGAGCTAGTGTCAGGGTTCTTTTAAATCTCTTCTTACCATTAGAAATCTGGTTTCCCTTCTGCCTAAGTAGAGTTCTTTTACTCTGCATTTGTGAAATGGAAGATTTTACTATTACTGCATAAATGTGAATCATTTCCCCTCAAAGCGCCATCATTTTGCAAAAGTGCATTTCAGAGTCTTACTTCTTGGCAAAGCTGACTTCAGGGCTCCTAAGATTTCACGTCGCTCCAGCGTGAATAATGACTTTAAGGCTGGGAGTGCGGGGCCAGCTGGTTTAGTGAAAGTTATACATACATGCTCTCATTCTGAGCCTTCCATCCCTGAATCAAAGTAAAAGCTTTCCCTTTTGAAAACACCATGGAGGAGTACAAACCCACAGCCAAGACTCAGCATGTTAGATTTTGTGGCAGGACAAGCGCAATCACTGCAACACACCTCTCTGCTTTGTAGTTTATTTACAAATCAAAGGCGATGATAGAAATAGCCCCTGTTTGCATATCCCTTTGGGCATTCCAGACATACTTGCTTTTTTTTGACACTGGTGAAGGTAAGCATCCATCCAAAAACAACACAGGAGACAGTTATGGAAGCTCTTTTTCGAGATTGTCATCTGGCGGTTGAAGGCTGGTTGCTTCACAGACTGACACGTCTCCGAGTTGTTTTTTTCTTGGTCTTTGTGTAATGAGACTTTGTTTTGATAGCAATGCCGCACAGTGAGTCAGTACGTTTCTCTTCACGGAATGCTGCCCTCCAGCTGAAACCTGTCTGTGAATCTTCACTTATACACCATACACACTGTCACTATCCTGATCGATGAATGAAAAAAAAACAAAAAAAACAGATTCATCTTTCTCTTTTTCTGTGTCTCTCATATGTGACCGGCAAAGACAAATCTTCTTTGTTGACGCGTTGAACTAAAGATGAGAAATGAAGCCAATGCAGAAGTGCCAAAATTTGCAGTTCCTTGAGTTGACACTTGAGGCTGCAAATAACTCACTCACTTGGGAGAACTCTGCTCAGCCACCATCACAAAACAACTTTGATTCTATGGGAAACATGCTAGCTCATTAGCTAGCTAAACATCAGCGATGGTTGTAGCTTGTTCAGCTCCTCTCTAGCACGGCCCTCTTGTCAATATATGTAGGCTACTCCAGAAAACTAACATGGCAGCAGCAAAGATACCAAACTTAAAGATTTCAAATGGCAGTCAAGGCGACATCCAATGATAATGTGGTAAACTAAAAGTTTCAACTTTAGCCTTTGTAAAAAATCTATTAAGGTTCAAACGTATACATTGTTCAGTTCTTGATTGTCACATTGGAGGAGAGCAACTGGAGAATTGTACTTCAACAGTCTCTTTGTGTAAATTCTTCACTTTTGTGTCCCTTCCTCTCTCTTTCCCTCTCGCTCACTCTCTCTGCTTGTCTCTCTTTCCATATGTTCCACTGTGCATGTGTGTGCATCCTCTGACTTTGCTGATGATGGATCTGAGCCCAGCCAATGAAAACGACCTTCATCCTGTTATCACTCTCTCTTTCTCGTTCTCAGTTTGCATGTGTGTGCTCATCTTGTAACTGTGCCAGTGATGCGACCTGAGCTCAGCCAATGCGGATGACAGGTCGAGGATAATGTCTTTTGCAAGTCTTTTTTTAAAATTTTTTCAGTTCATCCGGTATCAGGGCTTGGAAAGTATGATGTCAATGCAATCATTCAAAACAAAAACAAATCAATCATATTCTTAAAATTAACTGTTTTAAAGTCAATAGTTGTGTGATGATTACAAACAACAACGTCTCTCTAGAAGAAATGCAACATTAGTAATTGACAAAAGCTAGCAAACCATCAGCAATCTAGGATTTTCCAACAATACAGTATAAACATCTGATCACACTATTTATCACTCAGTCTAAATATCAGAATCAGTGAAGGCAAGGAAGAAATGGTCTTAGAATATCTCACCCAGAGGTGGGATAAAGTCATTGTTTTACAGGTCACAAGAAAGTCTCAAGTCTTTGGTCTCAGGTGCAGAGTCAAGTCCCAAGTCCTAAACAAGTCATAGACTCTCAGAGAACATATTTCATATAAATCACAGAACACCAGTTGTAAAGAAATTGCTCTGTCCAGATCCCTTTTGTGTAGGACTTTATTCTGAAATTAAATTTGGCTCAGTTGGCGGAGGGCTTACCGTATTTGATTACGATTCTCAGAAGAATGAACTGAACTTGTCTTTGTCTGAAAATGAGTCCAGAGAGGGAGTGGGAGCGAAGACGAGGCTGGATGGAGAAATGCGGCCCTTTTTTCTTCTTTTTTTTTTTTTTTTTTTTTTTTTGGCCAGGCTGTGACAGTGAAGGAGAGGAAAATGAGGAAGTAAATAGGTCTGATTATCAGGGTGGCCCTAATGGTGCTGACTGTCCCCATTTGACAGGCTAATAGCACACTTGACAGATAGATGTAGAAGAAGCAATGCCCAGGCCTATTGTTGAAGTCTACAGCAGTAATGAGGTGTCTGCCAGTAATCTGCCAGGCCTGTGTCCAGCCCTATGGCCTTTTGTAGCCAGGTAATTGCACTGTTCCTAGTTTCGACAGAAGGTTTCATTGGCGGGACAGCTGAAAAGTATCCAGAAGGGATGAATGTTGATGATGCACTTCAAAAAGCTTAAAGCAGAGATTCTCTTTAAAGGGCAGGGCTTTGTTTTTTTATGGGTTAATGAAGGGAGATGCTTTAAGAAAAAAACAATGTGTTGCCATTTTAGGGAACCTTGACATTCGCTTGTCCGCTCGTTTGGTATTTTTGTGCACTGCACCCTCGCATGATGCAAGGTTGAGAGAGGTGGCGTAACAAAATGCAAGTTCCATGTAAATGAGGTAGCAATCAAGAGACGTGTTGGTGTTTAATAAAATCTGAGGACTGGAGGACCAAGGAAATTTAGCGCAATAACAGTCAACATGACCAAAACCGGTCCGCTATTCAAACCCAATATACTGTAATTGTTACGAGTGATATGAATTTTAATACAACAACAAAAAGCTGCTATCCAAATTAATACAAAAGAAATCTTCAGTTCAGCTGCTATTCATGAGCTCTGTGCTCTTATATGAAGCCAAACGCTTCCTTCATCTCAACAATAAAGCAGTGAAATGCCATCCGCATCCACAACTAAAAGAGTGAAATTCATTTGATTGTGCAGCAATCAGAATCAACTTTAGCACTTCTCAATGAGACAAAAGCACAAGATGGCTCTGTTTGGACTAGACAGATGAACAATTCACAACAATAATTTTGCTTAATGTTCCATCTCTGCCGTAGCCAAGACTACCAGTAGAATAGACAGATTTCTTTGTTTATTTGACACGGCCATGTTTATGCACATAAGGGAACGCACAGGTGCACAGATGAATGTGAAAGATGAAGTGTAATACTGTCAGTGCAATTGTGTTTTTTAGATTTTCAGTCCAGGAAAAGTGATTCTGGAGAGAGCTTACTGATTTAGACTGTTAAGTATTAAAAAAGACATGCATGGGAATGGCTAATAAAAGCTAACACGTGTTTATATCATGAAAAGTCATTTGACTATCATTCAAAAAGCAGAGTTCATTATTCGCATAAGAATGGGGAAACGTTAAAGGTAAAGAGTGCACTGTGCACATTCTCCTCCAAATCCCTCTTGGCTCTACTTTTTCAAGGTGAGCCATTTTTATCGTGAGCTGTTGTGCTCAGCACAGCTGTTAAAAAGGATGATGGAGGAGATCAGGAATATAATTGCATGGCAGGTAATAATTAATCAACACATACCCTCCTATTTATTTTCCATCTCACTCATCCCGTTCACAAATAACATGCATGGATGTGTCTGCGCCTAATGTGAAAGTAAATTGGTGTGTACTTATCTGCACTCATTTCAGGATGAGAATGAGAATATCACTGTGACCATGTATTGCCAGTCACATTCAATACATTTCTGTTTAAAGGACCCCTTCAACAATTTTAAACTTTATCCTATAAATTGACTTCTTATATTGCCTTTTCTTATTAATAATTACCCAAACAAGGCAGTGTGTCAAAGCCTTAACTTCAGTTTTTGTAGTTTAAAAAGTCTGTACTTGTAGTCTGTTTGAAGAAATCTCTGCCAAAATGTATTTCTTGCCTCTACTCGGCTCTGATAACCAACAGGGAATGGCATAAGAGGATAAGCAGGACCGTGCCATTAATTTTAAACTGTTGATAAGAGGAATTGTTCATTATTACACCTCAGTACCTTAAGACTGTCAACCAGTAAGAGAACTGTAAGGCGATACTGACCTTTAAACTACCAATGAAAGTTTGTGTTTGTCGTAAAAGAGACTTGATGTGTTGTGACCTAACGTAGCTTTACTGTTGACTGTGAGATCTGCAAGAAAAAAAGGAAGGGAGAACTCCTACAAAGCAGCAATGCAGCAGCAGTAAGAAGGGTCGTAGTGTAAACTGGCCATGGGAAGACGAATGTGAGAGGAGATAAAAGAAGAATGTGGTTGAGGAGTAGCAGAGGAAGGAATAATGGAGGTGAGGGGGAAGTTGAAGGGATTTAGTGGGAATCACCGAAGAGGCCATTTAACTGCCCTCGATCCCAGCGTGTGTCTGGGAGGAAGCACTGATCAATAGTGTGATTTAAAAGTTCATTCACGGCCGGTGCTCTCCAGGAGACACACACACACACTTATAGATACAGACACACAAAGGTTATATATACTGCCCCCTCTAACACAATAATTCACGCCCGGCCTGAATTCAGTCATATTTATCTATGTTAGCTTTGAAAAATGGCGGTTTAATGTCTCTTTGTGAATTACTGTGGTTTAATGTAGAGACCCTTTCTGCTTCCAGTGAATTGATTAAACGGATAAAAAAGAAATGGCAGTCATTTTTGCTTGTGCAATCCATCCTGGACACTTAACCTAGATCCACCACTACTTCAGATAAGGAGCATGTAGTTCATCTTCATCGTATTTCACTCACTTCTTACTTCCTACTGGTTTTTGCATGGGAGGTTTTATGAACAACACATGAGCTTAAAAATCCCATCTCATCACTGGTACTATCTTGTTTAAACATCCTCCGGCTCAGCAGTTCCTCTGATCTGCCTGGCACAGCCTTCTTGACCTAGATCGTGTGCCAGCTATCCCTCAGACCACGGAATGCCAAGTATATCTACAAACAATCATCCTGCACTCAGCTGCTTTGTTTAGAGAGCTATTCCCACAGAAATGCAAACAGCACCATCCTCGCCCTCCACGGACACATGCGCCCAGTGGGTTGCATAAAACAGAGCAAACAAATGTAGACGTAACTTTCCTGAAATCAGAACAATCAGATGCATTGAAGAGATCTGAGCTCTGCAGGGTTCTCCAACCAGACATGATATCTGTATAGAGTGTTCAAGACACCACTCACTATGTCTGTTCAGTTTAGGCTAAAGAGACGTTCCATTTGTTTCTTGGGGTTCTGCCTTTTTCCTTGTTTCTTCTCTCTTATTGCCACCGCTGAGTTTCAGAGACAGGGTGTCCAGGAGTTTCATCATCTGAGGTAGTTCTTCAGGCTCTCTCCGGGTAACGTTTTTATTTCATTTGATGCCTGTTCTCATAAATGTTGGATCCTGTCCCTGAACCAGAAAGTGAGGTATTAGCTGCAGGCTAAAATAAGAGTGTGAGCTTGAATGCTGCTTAGCCCCCTCGTCAATTCTGATATCTTAATATATTGTAGTAAGTGATCAGAGAGAGTGATCTATGTATTTGAGAATATGCTCATGCCATGTACGCTGTGTTCACAGTCCTTCATGTATAATACTGCATGTTTTTTAAAGATAGTTTCCACTTTGGTTCCTTGACAGAACTCTATGGTGCTGAACTGATCCCTCTTTATGATGTTTGAGAGAGGCCCATTACCATACAGTCATGGCTGGCTTGGCCCTCTGAGCCCCTGCTAATGGGTCAGGGAGTAGTTAAACCTGTGCCTTTGACAAAGGCACAGCATATGACTATAGGCTGCTCTCATCATCTGAGACACTGAGACGCTATTAGGAGGCTGCACTGCTTTATTGTGAACCAGCATCCTAAAGCACGACCCCCTAAGTGGACTATAGAGGAACAGCAACTCCACTTGAATATGTGGTTGAGATTACGTTTTTGTGCACTTGTGTGTTTTTCTATGTGCACAGGGCTCAGTTGAGCTTTGGTTTAAGGTCTAGCTGACCAATTATAGTTCAACTTCCATGAGCAATCATTTCACTGAGAATAAGCAGAAACTTTCACATGGGTTTAACCGCTGCATAAAAAACACAGACCACCATCTCTATTTACTCTATCCCTAGAATAAGAGAGGAAAGAGTAGAAACAGAAAGTGTGAGTTGGTGTCTTCAAATATTTCTGCTTGTTTTGTGTTATGAGGGCTACAGAAGAAAGCATTTATTTAAAAAAAAAAAAAAGAATGTAATCAATTTAACACATTAAGTTCAGCTTCTTGGGGAACACTTCTCAGACTGTTAAAACTTATTTTTGTATTGCACTCAGCTGTTGAGGATGATTTTAAAATCTGAGAAAAGAACCATGGTGATGTCATCATGGTAAATTTGGCTTGGAGAATGACCATTTTTAACAGAAGGCCTGCATCACAAACTTAGGGAGACAAGTTTAAAAGTTGAGGTCTACTCTAGGCAGGGAGTAACTAAAAACAATAATATAGCATGGGAAATGTAGGACCCTGGGTCTTTTGGGTCTTTAACGCCAAAGGGGTGACTTGGCTTCTATTCATGTGTCATAGCGTTTCGTAGAAAGACTCTTAACTCAATGTTTCAGGCAGGAATTGCTTTGCATGGATACTGCACTATACCATGATTGTGTGAGAGTACTGTGAGTAAGAGGGGACATGTAAAAAAACTTTTGTCAGTTTACACACAAAGCGTTATGAAAATCAATTCCATTTACCACTAAAAGTAAGGGCTTATCTGTTTTGACCATTCTTTATCATTTGTCTCCTAACTTTATGGAAGCACAGTAGTAAATCACAGGAGTGCTCTTTATAAATGCAGAGAGGCATGTTTGATGTGCTGACCCCTTACCATATCGTATCAATTATGGTGACTGCACATTGAACAAAAATGAAAACACTCTCAGGTCTGTGCCAGAAATGTAAAATGATGCTTCAACCCATCTGTATTCCACAGTGGATCAATGTTACAAAGGTAGAGAAGCCTTTTCATTCTTTCATCAGCTTCTTTCAAACCCTCTCTCTTTAGCTCATATTTTCTCTCTCTCTCTCTTCCTCTCTTTTTCACCCTGTCTCTCACTTTCCTTCTGTCTCAGCCAGACACTGGGAGGCTCTGACTTTGATTAATGGTGAGCCAAGCTCTGCATTAAAAGCCAGGGGCAGCGAGTGGGGCCAGATAAAAGTGGAGCACAGGAGCAGGGGATGGGAGGGACGGAGGGAGGAGAGAGGAGTGCAGGACACAGTCACCAATCACTGTCAGCATCATCGTCCCAGGGTGACGTTGGGGGGGACGCAGTTGGAGGGGACAGCGGTGCTTCATTGGGTTGAACCTCAGCCTCATGCAGGCACAACACATTGTCACTGACTGGCTCTTCTCATATAGGCTACTAGAAAATAAAACACACATATATATATGTGTGTGCATGCTCTTTATATCTCCGCCTTCTGCTTCTACTCTGAAATACATGGTCACCCAGTATCCAGTGAGAAAAGTATTTTTTGGTGGAGAGTGGGGGGAAGTCTTGCTTGTAATAAAAATCACACTAAACTGCCAATTTTGTTTCCACTTTGTTTTCAAGTTAGACATTGTGTTCCTGTTATCTATATTAATTTAAGTTCTGTCAAATCACAGCAACTGTTCCACATATTTGATGAATCCCCCCTATGTCCCCTTTACTTTTATCCTGAGTAAATTATACTAAAAACTAACAAGAGTTCCAGTGATCGTCTCTCTTTTATGATCTTCCTCATTCAGCCTTGAACTATACCTTGTCTTTTATGAGACTATGAATGCATAATATTAAATCCTATGATAAATTGACAAATCAGAGGCTTTGCTCCTTGTGTGTTAGTCAGCAGCACCTACCTCATGCATTGTACAGAGAGATAGTTACCCCTCTGTTCTCCTATACATGGTTTTCTACTAGCATAGCATAGGAACATAACAAGATACATATAATGTACAAGGTGTGCATTCTCTTTCAGAAAGGTAGTTTCTCTTTGTTTCGTACATTTATCAATGTTCGCTAGGAGCAATAAAATGTGCTGCTCAACCAAGTGCACTTCACTTGAAAAAAATTCAAAAAAAAGTTTTCCATCCTAAAACCTTTTTTCCCCTCTGTGTGGCTGAATGCATGAGTAGAACGGGGATCAAGACTCAGAGCCGTGGCTGAGAAAATACCTCTCCTCCTCACTCCCCCTTTTTTCACTGCAGGAATTTCTGCATGGAGTGCCCCTCCCTCGAGTCTGTCAGGAACAGTGTGTGCCTGTGGCCGGTAATTGATAATGTGGCCCAGGCAGCCCTAGCTCTGGTCAGTGGAGCGTGAACCAGCCTGAGAGGCAGAAAGGCTGAAGTGCACCGAGGTGAAGCTTAGCCCTAACACTCTCTGTCGAGGGTTTGGGAGAGAGAGCGGGAGAGAGAGGGAGGGGGGTTAGGAAGTGAGAGCCAAGGGAGGCAGACTCAACAGAACCCATTTGCACTGAAAGGATAAGCAGAGCTTATTCATTGGGTTGCGGTTACATTTAAGGTAGTTATCTGATGCTGGAATCTTCAAAACACGATTTTAAAGCAACTACATAAAGTGAAAAGGTCAGGGGCTTTTCTTCTTACAGAACTCCTGTGACAATGGAGGGATTATGCAATAGAAAAGTATGAAAAGAAGAAAAAGAAAAAGAATAACCATTAAGGAGTCTGATAAAAAGCATTACTTCGCTAAGAGAGCTGTGACATTTGCTGCCTGTGGAATAGAGCAGTTATTGAGAAAGCTGGTGAGTGGAGACCAGGTGGAGCGATGACTCGGCCTCAGCAGCGAGCCGGCGGAGCGCCAAGACGCTGATGGGCACAAAATGCTTGTGTGGGGCTGTATTTATGCCTGCAGACATGGGGGTGGAGATTCATTTCCAGCACTGTATACAAACACAGAGGCTTTGAACTCCATAGGAGCAGTGGCAGAATCAGTTTTAATCAAACCTACTTGTGTGTTCACAAACTGGTTTGATGAGTCAGTCTTGTTGGATTCATCTTTGAACTCCAGCCTCCCACCTTGGATGAGTTTGTGATCATCATAGTAGATTTGGGGTTGCATTGACATGTCATTAAAGAGATTGATTTGCACATAAAGGCTAAGAAATGTGTATTTAATTGAATATCTTTTTTGACATTTTTGTAAACAGCTACCGTATTGGCGCATTTATGATCAGTTCACCATGAAAACACAATTTTTAAAAAAAAAGTACATAATCTATCCTAAGGTAGTGTTTATTTAACACTTCTGCTTCAAACAGTTCTTGACACATGAGCAAATAACCCATAACTGTCATCAAGTTCTGATTCATCTGGTGCGCTACCCTGATTGGTCTCCTCAAAGTGTGACACATCACATTTTTCCGAACGAGCACTCTGCCCACTTCAACCTAGTAAGAAAAGCACAGAGAGAAAAAAACAAATCCAAAATTAGAGAAATCTTTGAAGTGCTATAACTTAAACTGTTTTGACGTTGGCAGTAAAGACTGTTTATGTCGGACAAGAATCATTTACAGGAATTCACTGATGAGAAAACAAGATCTTTAAGAAACAAATTTTCACATTTGCTGAATGATTTGTAAAGAAGGCTTTTTCAAATGAATAACAGAATTGGTGCATATTTGTTTAACTGGAGCAGAAACAGTGGCTTGTAAAGAATAAACAGAGGGAATAACATGGCAGTTTGCATGATCTGAGAAAGGCATCATATTTCATGTTACTTGATTAACATGAATCTGTAAGAAATCAAAAAATCAGCTGCAGGAAAATGTCCTTTTCTTCAGAGAGCATACATTCAGGTGTATTGAAGTCTCTTAACTCTGCTGTCAGCAGTGACAAGATATCCCTGCAACTGTTAAATGTCAACACAGAGGTAATCTGTCAAAGTATGACAGGAGAAGAATAAAGGGGGGGGGGGGGACTCTGCAGTAGTTTTTCACCTGTGAGGGGGAAAACATATTGTTAATGTATCCATTCTGTTTATTGTCTTTCAAATCAGTTATTGATATGAATAAAAGACAAAACATGCCTTTGTCTGATCAGATGCTATTTTACGCACACATCCAGAATTACACCAGTAAAAACAGGCAGTTTAACTTCCATCAAACTAAAATGAAAAGATCCACTAATCACCAGCACAGAAACAATACACTCACCGACTACGCTGTATAGGTAGAATTTGATAACTGATCATGTCTGCCCTCTTTTCAACAACGCGATGTGTGGGGGATGTGAAGAGCGACATGGAAAAGGGTTAATTGACAAACCATGTGTGTGCATTCAGGTGGACTGGGGCTGAAGGATGGAAGAGACCTCTCAGAGGAGTGATTTCATTCCAAAGAGTTCATTTAATGAATAACATGTGTTCATGTAAGGATGGGGAATTATGCATGTTAGGTATTGACTGTAGAATGTCCTATTATGAGTCAAAGTGTATGAAAACCTGTTTTTTTATGTTGGCAGTACCACTGTAATGTCTGTTTTATTGGAAATTATCTTTCACCGAATGAAGCAACAATTTCATGGCTCAGCCTTAGGTCATTTTCAGTGACATCAGCAGCACAACAAGGGAGACGAAACTCTTCATAGAAATCTGTTTCTGCCTACTTTAAGACCAGATTTTATCACACATTTGTGTTTAAGTTCTTCCCGGTCTCAGAACCCATCTGCAATCATCGTCTATAATCATCTGAAAGACGATATACAGTAAGCCTCTGGGATGAAATGCATGTTTTTTAGTATTTCCTGCGAAGCCAGCGGTCAGGACTGAACGACTCCCAGGCAAGACTTTTTACGTGTGGCTTTTATGTCAGCAATGTAAACGCCATCATTTCTTGGTTCACAACATCCTGGCGTAGTGCCCGTTCATCTGTTGGGTTTCAGTTCATCAGCAGTAGACTAGAAAAAGTAAAGCAGCAGCTTCGGTTGGGCTCAATTCAGCGGTATGAGCCCGAAAAATAAACCAATTTTCTTGTGATTTACTTCCAGTTAAGCTTGCTGAAGTAACATCATAATGCAGAGTTGAAAAAAGTCAAAAAAAGTCAAACTTTGTCAGTTCTCTCCTCAAGAGAAGAAAACATAACATGACTGCATTCATTGTTTAAAAAAATGTTTGTCCAAATATTCAGACAGAATATTAAGAAATTACTAAATGTGGTTTCCTCTGCCCGTTAACCAACATTCTTTTGTCCTAACTTCCTGTTAAAGGAGTAGAGAAACAATGATGATCTTGGCTGTTTAACAGTTAATCATGTCGTGGCCATATGGATCCAATTTCCAGTTTTGAGAAATGACAAACTTTTGAAACAATATTTTTGAGTGCCTCTCATGCCCCCTGTTGATGCCACAACAGGTAGCCAAAACCACCACGGATTAGATCCAACATCTCTGATTTCCCGATTGGAGCCAGATTGGTGGTTTCTGACAATTCTTCAATCATAGCCTGAGTCCTGCTAACTGGAGTTAAAATGCAGAAGTCCACGGCCTTAAAATCTTTGCCAAATAAGTGGCCTCATTTTAGCCAGAATAGGCACATATTACATACTGCAGTGCCAAAATATGCCTGAGCGCGGCTTGAATCGGCCTGACTCAGCGGGCTACCTGGTTACTGTTGAATGTGGAAGTTGTACCAAGTGATGGCTACAGTACCCACATACTTTAATTAAGACTAGTACAGATACTTGTATTTAAAAAGAGAATTGAGTAAAAGTAGAAGTACTTTCATGTCTTTACACCAAGGTTAAAAAGTACAGGACCTGATGTGTACTCAATAATAAAAGTAAAGTGTAATCCTCTAAACCGAATGTGGGCATGCTAGCTGAGCCTTATACAAACTGGATACAGAAAACCCAACATTAACTCTGTGAACATTACATATTTAAATCACTTTTTCAGATGTCTAACTGTTCTGAATCTGCTGTTTTTGTACTTTGTGCTACATATGTTGTAAACTTTTATTCTGTTGAAAGTGCTGATAGATGACTATAATTCATTCTAGTTATACATATAGGGTGACATTCATTGTAATTGTGCCTCTTTTTAACGCAAACTACCAACTAAAGACAATAACAGGTTTGTCCCAGACAGTATCTGGCTCCATTAAACTATGTGCTGCACACATAATCTAATCTTACTCCTCTTATCCACTTGAACACATTACAATGAAAGAAGATCTCCTTCGCCTCACTGTACTACACTGTCAACTGCGGCTTTTAAATATGCTCATAGCAGTTGAACAGTAGCAACTTGTCTGTCATAAATCAATATTTGGATGAATGTGTGCTGATTCTGTGCTTACTCTTTCTGTGTCCTACAGCTCCCTCCATAGTTCCCATCATGCACCAGATTAGCTCCACCATGAATAGCTTCACACTGTCATGGCCGCAACCAGAACAGCCCAATGGCATCATCCTGGACTATGAGCTGCGCTACTACGAGAAGGTAAGATAAGTGTTTGCGTGTGCAGATGTGTCTACCCTACTGGTCGCTCTTTCAGATACTCGGTGTTGTCTCTCTGCTCTGCAAATGCATACACAAGCTCTCCCGGATATCAGTGAACAGAGTCCCCCGGGTTGATAATATGTCTTTCACTGTGTCCACTCCCTCTCTCCCACTGTTCTTTGGTTTCTGCTGCTGATGAAGTGAATAGGTTGACCTCTGCTCCAGGCCCACTCTGCACAGTGCAACCTGTCCCGCTGTGAAAATGCATTGCATCTGGGAGTGGAGGGGGGTGGGGGGGGTGTACATCGACCGGTCTGCTCACACACAATACGTCTGCTTTATTAAGTCTCCAGCCCTACCCCACAGCGCCTATGCTGCTCCAGTATTGACCTGTAGGCTTCTCCCAAGGCCTGGGACATAATGATACCAAGAGATCGGAGACTCTATAGCTTTTTGTTTGGTCCCTTGTTTGTCCTCCTAAAGCGGATCGATTGGTAAAGCAAGGTTGGTCACGCATGTTGCTTTTCCCCACAGCTTTTGTCATCTTAAGCTCTGACTTTTGCCAGACTTGGTGCACTAAACTCCATGTTCTGTTTTTCTCAAATAAAAGACAGAAATCAATAAAGTTTTATAAATGTTTGTTTTTTTCTTGTTCTGTTGAGTAACTTATTTTACACAAACTCATTTTGACTCTGGTTGGTGGATCAATAGTCACAACTCCACCTTAGACTGGTGTTTGTCACATTTAGCATTCTCTATCAGAGGGAACAACAATCATGTTTTTAAATGATGTTTGCAATTGGAAACTCAGTTATCCAATAATGGCTGCGTTGCTCTCTGTTTCCCCCTCTGGCATTGCACAGGTCATAAAAATTGAATCTGATTGCCATTGCCCTGAGAAACCTTATCTGCCAGACAGCTTAGCGTCGTGTAAATATCATTTAAACAGCCTCCCATTAGCTCATGAATATCAACGAAACCTAATCCTATTGATGTTTATGTAGCGTGTCCTCACACAAATACATGAGCATGGAATAATCACAAACTAATGAATTAAGTGGAACAAGAGTGCTAATGATTCAGGTGACAAAGAGGTTGCACTTCATGCTGTCTGCATCACTTCATCCTTGTCTTTATGTACTTTTCTATTCCCTATACGTGTGGTGTCTGTGAGAAAGACACATAATGGGAGTCAGAGTGATTGTGATGAGATTTCCACACTGGCCGTCCTCCTTCGACTGTTTGCAATTCTGATCTGACGAGGCTGTTCTAAGTTTTTGAAGAAAGTGTAGATGAGTTTTTTGTCCCTGATTAAGACCGAACCATGAGAATAAAAAGTGTCTTTCTGGAAAAGAAAGAAAAAAAAGAAATCAAATACAAGCAAATGCCACGAGTATAATTTCTATACCAGTAGAATAATTTGTTGTATCCTGCCTTAACATGTAGCCGGAATACTTGAACAAATTAGTTTCTAACTGAGGAAAATTTACCTGAAGGCCTGAAGTGGGAATAAATAATTGGAAAGGCATAGAAAGTTTCTGCAACAACACAGGGGACCAGAGTGAATGCAGGCTTGATGGCCAATAACTTTTTATAAATCCCTGCATGGCATTCAGTTTTTTGGCTCATTTGTTATTTTCTTTAGACTGTACTATGTTGTTTCTGTTAGTTGTTGTTACATAATAAAAAACCCACACACTTAGGCTTAAGTTACATGCTGCATGTTCAGTCTGCCCATTCATGTATGAAACAGGGATTTAAATTGCATCCCTTGGAGGTCAGCTTTCCATTGATTCCCTGAATGCTTGAAAGCTCCAGGAAGTCTTGAAGTTCCACGCAGCCATTATGTAAAGCCAGAATGGCCTTTTAGTCATAAAAGACAATTACGACAAGATGTCTCTTACAATGTCTATCACACACTCCCCTGCTCGCTCTCAGCACCATTGGTACCTTATAGGCTGGATAATACAATCATAAAAAAATGGGATTTTTTTTATGTAAGTATGGCCTTGCTACACTCACCTTCTTGTTTAATGCATCTCAGCGCTGCCTACATTAATCTGAGGGTAGTCACACTGTTATGGTTTTGGAGTTGATTGTCTCAGCGTGCCTAGCACAGTCAGTGAGTCCTTAGCGCAGCAGAGAGCTGCCTCTCTGTACACTCCATCTCACAGGAAGCCCGCCTATACTCATTTACAATAGCAAACTCTGCAGCAGCATAGCAATCCTTCAAGGCATTAATAGAATATATATTTTTGCCAACCGGCGCTTGCTGTTTTAGTTTAAGATATGAACATGGTAACATATTTCTTTGTCACTCAATTATTTTTTTTATTTTTTTATTTTTTTAAACTTAGTCATTTTGCGGTTTTCCCCTCAGATTATTATTGTGGAGTGCTTTCTTGTTTTGACAGTCCACAGTAGAGAGGGAAATAACATGGAGACAGAGTGCGGGGTGTCATGGGAAGAAGATCTTTCTGAGAGTTTTGTACAATAGGTATCTGATTTGGTTGTTTTGTGATCTTTGCCTTGACCATAAACATACAGGATGGATTAATAAAGAACTGGAAAAGTTGTTATGAGCCTCATGAGGTACAAACAGGATGTTCCACATGATTTTGTCAGTCTTTATTTAACGTAATGCCTTAATTCTTCACACTGTTAGTTTGTGTTTGGTTTTCTGTTATAATAACCACTTCATAAGAAATTGTTTTATTACAGCGTACTGTGTCTGATGAGAAGACTATTGAACCACTGTGCATCACTTGACCTTTAATTCTAACTGTGACCACCCCACTTAAATTGTCTCATGTTATTCCTTTACTCCGCATCACACCCATTTCAAGGGTTTTAGCTGTCAAAAGTACAAGTGAGACAATGACATAGCATCAAGGAACTTTAGTTGTTTTTTTTTTTACCTTTAAACAGACTTAGCCCCACAGAACACACGGATCACAGTGGTTGATAACAGTTGATTAACAATTGAGAAATGTCCCAGTTCATTAAAAAAAAAATTATATAAATAAAACTTATTATCTAACAATGCCCACATAGGAATGTATTTGTACATTTTATAGTGCACAAAAACATGTCAGACTACAGATAATACAACACGTCAGAGCTCAATTTAACTGTCTCCTGTCTTTGCAATATAACATATGATGTGTATTCAGGATGATGGTATTTTCACTATGAAGTAAGTGGCTCAGAGAAACTGTCGCTATTGCAACTGCTCAAATCTATGTCGAGCTTTGTTCTATGGCCTTACGAGGCATCAATTTAGATATTCACTTGTTAGACGCCTGTAGTTTCTGTAAATACGCTGGTAAAGCATTACTTATTGTACTTCCCAGACTACAAAAATTCACCTTGTGTTCTTTCTACAGAGTGAAGTTAAGTCATATTCTAGCTGCATGTTGAGGGGATGGTAATGACTCAAAAAGACAGCATTTTAACAGTCTCCGCTGAAAGCAGCAGTGATTGCCAAAGGCTGTTCTCTCCACAGGCATCCCTCCCCTCCTCAGCCCACCTTCTCATTACAGAGAGAGTTGTTCCGGGACCCTGCAAATTGGGAAGCCAGATGAAATGAATTAAAGGTTTGAAGCGAAAAAAGTATGAATCCCATGCTCCTCATCTCTCCATTTTCCTCAGACCCTTTTTTCCTCTGCTTGCCTGAAAATTCGGGGAGGGTGGAAATAACTCAGCATAGCGGAGGTCAGGCCTTCCATTAAGGCTGGAGCAGAGCAGCCACCGGCTCTGGTTACCGATTTCTGTGTGTGTGCGTGTTGGTGTCACAGAGAGGGTGTGTGTGTGTGTGTGTGTGAGCTTGTGTCAGTGTTTGTGTGTGGGAGTTTCAGCGTTAGTTTAGGCATATACATTAAGCTAACAGCAGCACTGTCACACTGCGACGTGAGGAATTCTAGAGAAAGCAGAGGTTTACAGCAAGTCACCAGCATCCTGCAGCATACTGACCAGGACAAAATCTGCATTTTTGGCACTCCTAAAATCCCTCCTGTACTTAACATGCAATTAGACATTCTTCAGAAGTGAAGCCAGGAGAAACTATTTATTATTCTTTTCTTCTCTCCCTGACACCAGCCATCAACAACACTTTTGTCGACGCTCACAGATGTTCTTCAGACAAGTTTAGATTTTTAATGGAACCTGTGAAAAGCAGGACTTGTTCAGCCCTCCCTCAGTCCCAAGGCCAGAGTATTCTCATTTCTCCTCAGAGTCTTCCTCTTCTTCTCTCCCTTTTTCTTGAGTCTCCCTCCCCGCTCACTCAGGCCTCCTTGTTAGTCTCCAGGTGAGTGGAATGCATACAAAGAGGCATCACAAAAGGAGGCTACAGCAAAGTACAAGGCAAACAAATGGAAGGCGCTCAAGCAAATACATTTCTCTTTAAACTTACTCGAGATAAGAGGACTCTTCTCACCTCTCTCTTACACTGCTAACTTGTGTTTAGAGGGTGGCTTCGCTGAATCAGAAGGAGAGGGCAATCCTTTTTTTGTCTCACTTGCATTATTGGGGATGTAATCAGTTCTTATATTATTGTCGCTCCTTTATTTCCAAAAAACGATTTAGAGGCTTTAATGCTTTTTAATATCAGTTTTTAATTATAATTTTATTCCCATATAAAATAATAACCACTTTCTTATAAGATTAAGATTCATAAGGTAATGGTAATTATTAGCATTTTGTAATTAAAACCCATCTCGTCTATCTCCTTTCCCCCTCTTTTTACCTTGGGCAATACATTTTATTGTTACATTAATGAGAGAGGTTTCTTTAAATTCCACTTCACAAAAATAATATTAGAATACTCCCCCTTCTTTTCCTTTGTGTGTTTTTCAGCGTGTGCATGTGCGTGTGTGTGGGCCTGCAAAGAGGAGGCATGGTAATCTGCCATGTGGCTTTTTTTGTTTTGTGTTTTGTTTTTTAGCCAGGTGGCCATGCTGTCCGTTTTAAGAGATTGGCATTTTTTGAAACAGACATGCAAACGGTTAGCAGTCCATGTGTCCACACCCACACACGCACACGCACACACGCACACACACATGCACACACGCACACACCTACATGCACACACACTACACACGTCAGGTCACATAATGTCAGTTATATAGCACATACAATCTTTGATCTGGTAGTGAATTAGAAGTTGGTAGGAACTGTCAACTAAAAAGAAAAGATTGACCATTTTAATTCTTAAAAAATACAATTGGATTCCTCCAACTGCTGATATGTCAATAACAGATTAGATCGAATGATAATGCAGTTAACATCGTTCACCCTATAACATTTTGATTGACCAAACTCCCTATAGCGCTTCCTGTCTGTCACCTCTGGCAGTTATTTTGATTGGCTGCTTAGCCATCTGCCTTCCCACCTGCAACTCCGTCTTTATTTAGCAAGTTAGGGTGCGGTCCTCCTAATCCCCGTTTGACTGGCAGCAGGACAGAACCTCTCGTGGCTGGAAGTCCCTCCTGGCACGGCCTTTTATTGGCTATCCCCTCACCTGCTGGAGTGCCAAATGCCAGATCAGTTTTAAGTGGCAGATGTGGGTGTGTGTGTATGTGTGTGTGTGTCTGTGTGTGTGTGTGTGTGTGTGTGTGTGTGTGTGTGTCTGTGTCTATGTGTGTCTGTGAGTCACATAATCCCCATTTGACTGGCAGCATGAAAGGGCCATTCCTAGCCTGGTGCTCCCTCAAGGGATGCTCCCCCTCCATTGGTGGCTTTCCATCTGTCTGTTCACCTGTCCTCCATTCAAACTAAACAGATGGGGGTGTGGTCCTGATGAATGCAAGATGACTCAAAGCAGGAGCAAGAAAGTGGTCCATGTGAATCCAACCATGTCTGATACCAGATGAAAAAGTGACTCTTGTTCTGGTCTCTCTCATGGGGCTTCATGGCTTTTTTTTTTTTTTTTTTTTTTTTACAGCATTTTAAGTTTCAGAATGTTGAAATAAAAGCAGGCAGCACACTGGATACGAGACAGATTGTGTGATCTAAGGGATAAAAATGGTCTGAGCAATGATTAAACTCTCTAAACCTGTTACATCAAGCATTCCATTTATAAACATCTCTTCTTTCCTCTCAGAGATCGAATGAAAGCCTGTTGGTGCGATGCTCTATCATCCCCAAGCCCAAACATTTGTCTTCATCAAGCCCAGAGTGTCCAATAAGAGCTAATGTGATTGCACACATCATTATGGGGGGGTAGGGGTTGGTGGGTGGGGGCTGTATTTCATAGCTGTGTTTACCTCCCCTGCTCAATGACAGAGCAAACCGGAATGATTCAATTACACCAATCAGATTGGATAATGATTTCGACGTGGGTTGCTTCTGCCTCCAGTTTCTTATCGCTTCCTGCCATCATCCTCTGTACCCCCCCTCCCTCCCTTATTTTCTTCTAGCTTATCCGCTTTTTCCACTCCACACTGTTGTCTCCTCTGATTGTGTATTCATGTTTCCTCAGAGCAGTGAGACAGTACATGTATTATAAGATGTAGTCCAGCATTAAACAAAAGTGTGTTTACTCAGCTAAGAAACACGCCTTTTTTTTCACTGTTATACTGACACAGGGAATTCACTTCCAGCTGCCCCCTCTCCCATCCCCTCATGTCTCTCTCGACAGTATGTCTGCATCCAGCTATCAGCATTCTGCAGTGGTGGGTGTAGTGTAGGTGCAGCCCTATTTTCTGGCTGTCATATTCACTCTGGGTTACAGTAAGGTGACAGGACTAAGTAATTACTGATTCCCCACAGCAGATACCTCCTGCAAGCCCCAAACTACACTGCAGCACACTGCCTCACCAAGTCTTTTGACTTGAGCCTTGAGAGAGGAAGATATACAGGATATAGAGGACAGTCCACATGGTCAGAACCAAGCATTAATAAAATATGTATCTGTTACAGGCCTGGGTAAGTGCATACATTGCAAGTGCAAGTCAATCTACAACAGAAAACCAAACTTGAGGATGTAATAGTCAAACTTCCTTCAGTAATTAAACTACATCATGAGGCCCATCTGTTGAGGAGAGGCCCATCTATTGCTCTTCGTTATATGCAAGAACCGAATACGCTAAATGGCCTATTTTGTATGTCTATTATAGCATTATTTGGAACCAGAAGGTTTCTGTCCAAGTGGTGTGTTTGTGTGTGTTTTAATGTGTGTAGAGTGTGACATGTTGAGAGCTTTGAAGTTTTGAGTGAAGAGTGAAGAGATTCAGATTAAAGTCTCTTAAAAGGGAACATCATGACCCTGATCTCTGTACTATCTCTTGTTTTCGTCTGTTGATGTCGCTTATCATTTAAAAGGACACTTCATTTTCTCTGTCTCTGTTTTTAAAACAACTACAACATGCAGTCTAAACTGATTATCTCCCACATCGGTCCACTCTGCAGTTTCTCCTGAATCTACAATGCTTAAAAAGCCTGTTTGTTCTCTAACAGGGACACTCCTGCTTCAAAAAAATCTTCTTTTACCAGACATTTCTTAAACCGTGGTTAAACACTTTCACTCATCTGCTCTGTGTATCATCTCTAACCTGTTTCCCGTGTTCCTTGCTCATTTCAGGACCATGCTGAGATTAACTCCACCATCCTGCGGAGCCAAACTAACACTGCCCGAGTAGAGGGCCTCAGGCCGGGCACGGTCTACGTGGTACAGGTGCGAGCACGGACTGTGGCCGGCTTTGGCAAATACAGCAGCAAGATGTGCTTCCAAACCCTCACAGATGGTAAGGATGACCATGCCAGGAGAAACAGCTCTCTCTCTCTCTCTCTCCCTCTCTCTCTCTCTCTCTGTGTCTCACACACATACACCCTTCTCTTTTTTTCCACCACTCTTGTCGCTCTTTGTATTTGTTGTTTCATTATTACTTGTAGGTGAGATAGAGAGGAACTGTAATGTTTGATTGCACTTCTATTTCTTCAGCTAAATTAATTTCCTCCACGCTCAGGTTTTTTGTGTGTGTGTGTGTGTGTGTGTGTGTGTGTGTGTGTGTGTGTGTGTGTGTGTGTGTGTGTGTGTGTGTGTGTGTGTGTGTGTGTGTGTGTGTGTGTGTGTGTGTGTGTGTGTGTGTGTGTGTGTGTGTGTGTGTGTGTGTGTGTGTGTGTGTGTGTGTGTGTGTGTGTCCTTTGAATATGTACAACGCTGAGTGTCTTTTGTTTGTGCAACTAACTGTGCTTGATCCAAAACGCTTAGCTAATTGGTTTTTCACCCGGCCCCTTCTGTTGCTGGAGAGCTATCCCAGAATGCATAGCTGTGATTAGTACTTGATGAGATTATTATTTCTTCTTTTTATTCTTCGACGGGTGGGGTCGGATTGTCGTAAAAAAAGAAGGGTGCTGAGGAGGAGTTTCAACACCTGCTTCTTTGGCAGGGTTGTTGGACTGTGTTTATTAGTATAAGTGCAAGGAGATGTGTGTGCACATCATTTATTCATTCTTGTTCTTGTTCATAGGGCTGTTGGAATCTGGTGCTAAAATTAAAACAGCATAATTCAGCCTGGATGATTTTTACACTCGACGTTATGTGTCACAATCATGCGATCTGCCAAAATCCTGCCTCATTGTTCCTTTTTGGACCCACTATGGCCGCAGTTCATAATGTGTCAAACACAGGGTGACATTTCCGTAATGCATTGTGCTAATGATGGTGATAAAGATGAAGGAGACGGTGATGATCTTGAGGGAGGGGAAGATGGGAAGGATAATAATGATGATGAAGGTGATCAGTGTGGCTATTTACCTGTGCCGAGCAGATGTATCGGCTCAGTCATGGCCCCCTCGTTCCTTCTCCCGGTCACAAGTGATCTTCCTCTCAAACACGTAAAGAGTACACGCACACACCTGCAGTTGCGCACGCACATGCATTGTCAAGCGCTTCATCTGCTGGCTCGGTGCCATGGCACGACATTCGTCTAGGCAATTAGCAGCAGACATAAGAAACCGCTGACAGTCCACCCACGGCTCCTCCTCTACCAGCCTCCTCTCGCCCTGTCAACCTGCTCCGTGGTCTTGTGAAGATGCCACCTTGTCGCCTAATCACTGCTCTCGCCTTTATGTCCTTTTATCGAAAACAAATCACCCCGCCTTCCCTCCTCTCAGGACACGTGCATACACCTCCACAAGGTGTCCTTTTGCGCTCCAACACGTCATCTAAAGCAGTGCAGCATTGATTGGCAGGTGTAATAAAAAAAAGAGGTGATTGATCCATCAGGAACGTGACTGATGTCTCAGTCCTCTTGTAAGCAGAGGCCCTGGGAGCTAACTGATTGTAATAGGAGCCTATTTACCACTGGAACAGGTAACCGTGTGATTTCTGGCTGTCAGGGGAAAATCACCGTTCTCATATGGGTGAAGGGGAGATTTATTCGGACCTCTCACACCTAATATGCATCAAAAGAGGAGAATGGGAAGACAGCCTCAGAGCCTGGAACATCATTCACACTGTTGGCTTGAATTGTACTTGATAAATGTGAAAGTTAAAAGAGCTAGCCATTCCTGTCACATTGAGTTTCCTCATATATCCCTGCTCTCGCACACTGCTGCAAAGATGCATTAGTTCTCCCTTTATCACTTTAATCC
This sequence comes from Labrus bergylta, assembly GCF_963930695.1. Lineage (NCBI taxonomy): Eukaryota > Metazoa > Chordata > Actinopteri > Labriformes > Labridae > Labrus > Labrus bergylta. The sequence continues at coordinate 20,156,244 of NC_089198.1, read as the reverse complement.
AATAGGCCCATTCTACACGGGGGATTGGGTTTAGAAGCTTCTGATTTGCCTGCAGCATGCTAAATTGTGCTTTGCTTTTACTAGTGTTTGCTGTAGTGCCAAAGTCAGGGGAAGACAGGCACACATAAAGATAACCAAGGATTCTGCTGTGTAGCGTTGTGTTAGCCCGTCTTCTGAACCAGCTGCCTGCTCCAGCTATGTACATCAAACATGTTTGGGCGGCATGTGATTGGCAGTAGATGACTTCCTTTTCAAAAACATTCCAAGGTGTACTTTCTTGTTCCCTCCTCTGACAGGTTTTTTGCAAAAGTAAAGTCTGAAAGGCCCCTTTTCTCTTTCTCCCCTCCCCCCCTTCAGTTTTATGTTCTTCTCTGACTCTGTCTCTCCATCGCTCTCCCGGTTTATCAAACACATCCTGTCAGTCAGTCCTGCTTAAGCCTGCTGGATTTCAGTCAGCATCGCTCAACAGACAGATCTATATGTTTTCTTTATCCATCGGTACACCTGGTCGGCTCAGCCTCTCCGTCACCCTATCACTCTCTTTACCTCCTAAACACACACTCAAAGAGGCACCACAAAAAAAAAAAAAAAAAAAAAAAAAAAAAAACACAGTCAGACTCTACCTAAGCTGGTCACAATATCTCTGTCTTTTTCTTTTTGTAACACAGATGACTTCAAGTCTGAGCTGAGGGAGCAGCTTCCTCTGATTGCGGGGTCCGCTGCTGCAGGAGTGGTCTTCATTGTTTCTCTTGTTGCGATCTCCATCGTGTGTAGCAGGTAACCACAATTTTGTTTGTCTGTCATCAAATAAAAATGTTATTTGGCTTCCCAACTGAGGAAAACTGCAAGAATATAGTCTACTCTTTCCTTTGTAGTAAAATAATATAGGCTCCTGGAGGCCAATAGCAAATATAAGGGGGGCAGTGATATAAGATGAACACTATTTAATTTGATGCATTAGCAAAATGTACTACCTAAAAACTAATTACCACCAACAATAAAAGGGCAAAAGACTGAAGTTGGATTTGCTTAACATATAAAGGGATTGCACATATTTTAATTGGATTCTGATCATTAACATCTTTACTAATTCTTTTTGCTTAATAAATGTTTTGCAGTTTAATTTAAAAAAAATATCTGACATGCTTTATCACTGAATCTCAAACATCACAGAATGAGACACACCCACTGGTCATATTTTGAAATATTCTGTATTGGGCTGCTTACAAAACTAAGAGCATGCCATGGCAAATGATTTGTTGAAAAAGAAAGCTAAGTTGACATATTTGGAAGGAAATATTCAATTCAATTAAAAAACTTCAAAACTCCTATTTTGACCTGATAACTTACTCAAGTCAAGCCGATTTAATTTGTCAGCAGTTTGTCACATTGTCACATTTTCCCCTCTGTCTCTGCTTTGGAAAAAATGAAAGGAAGTTTCTGCAGTGCTGCGTGCAACTTTGAGCGAGCAAAGTGTTCATCAAACGGGCCGGGCTCTTTTGATGCTGAGGCAGAGGAGACACATGAAAAGCAGAGAGATCCTATCAGGGTCTAATTAAAAAGCAGCTCATTTTGATAAACTTCATTTGCCATTGCTAACCCTTTGCAACTGATTCAATTTCAGCCATGTCATATTCAGTCTGTACACAGAAAAATGAACAGTAATAAGGCCTCATTTACACTTCTTTTCATCCTGTCATATATCTCACTCTCTCTCTCTCTCTCTCTCTCTCTCTCTCTCTCTCCATCTCTCACTCTGCTGTTTCTTGCTACCTCAGAAAAAGGGCATACAGCAAGGAGGCCGTTTACAGTGACAAGTTGCAACATTACAGCACCGGACGAGGTGAGTCCATCCTTTAACTACCTGCCCTTACAAACTAGTGGTTAGGTTAGTTTTTGGTGCGATAGAGAGTGTTCGTTTGTTTTTTTCCAGGATATTTTAAGAAGGTATTTTGAAGCTTCTAGCAACCATTATGTTTTCAAACTCCTGAACTGTGACACATCTCATAGTTCAAGAATTGTAATATAATTTATTGAACAGTAACAGTAACAAGAAATGCATTGACTTCTCATTGACCATTTTTCTAGTTTTTCTTCTATCTTTTTTTTCTCATTCTTTCTCTGTCTAACATCTGTTCAAAATGCTTTATAGATCATTTTCAAAATGAAAACAAAATAAAAACAAACAAAAACCTTATCTCCACTTAAAATACTAATAATCAGAATTAAACAAAGACATACATTAAAAAGGAATGAAATTAAGGCTAACATATACTTTTACTGATCCCCACAAGGGGAAATTTCAGTTTATACACTCTTTAAGTCATGAGCACACACATGCAGAAACAGGATCCTATGGACATGCACTAATGGAGAGATGTCAGAGTGGCCCACAGCAGGCACTGCTGAGCTGATGGTGGGGAGGGGGTTTGATGCCTTGCTCAAGGGCACCTCGGCAGTGCTCTGGCACCTCTCCAGCTACCAGACCAACTTCCATATTTGGTCTGCACTGGGACTTGAACCAGTGACCCTCCGGTTCTCAACCCAGGTCCCTATAGACTGAGCTACTGCCGCCACTGAATGCATTGCTTATTTGACAGGTCCTGTATAAACAACTCTATGCATAGTGCAAATGCATACACATTAAATGGCACATACAGATATTCTGAGGCACGTTTTACTTATTTTATACTATACGTCTATAGGAAACATCACAATTAAACAGCACAGTAAATGATTATAACCTCAAGTATAACTGTTGACACAATAGACCAATTTGTAGTAGACGTCAAGATTATGTCACACAATCGTCTATTAAAAAGTATCTAAGCCTGTCCTCATGTTACAATAAGAAATTCATTGATTTGTGATTTGTAATGGAGATATTTTTTTCTGAGTAATTCATATATTTGATTGCTCTTTGCTACACCTCAGTCTTCTCATTAGTCCAGCTTTTTTCTGCTGACATGCCATCAAGTATTCATGAAATGTATTTAAAGACCAGACTCCTACAAAATGCATTCATGAAAAGCAGGTATGGCACAAGAGAAATAACCTGAGGTAGTGAGCGTTTGTAGATGTAAATGACATGTTTCCTCTATAACATAATGACACTGACTGACAGTCGTCTTTGGGGGCTGTACAATAGCTCTGATTGAGTCATGTTTTAAGTGCACACCCTGCCACCGAATGATGAGGGAAAGGAGCCTGGAGGGACACACATGACATCCAACACTCTCTCACACACACACACACACATGCACACAAAAGGGTGTGTATGAGATTGTACCTCAAATGAAAGCCTGACGTACTGCCGACCTAGCAGTCTGAAAAGGGGCCTCACTCGAGGGGATAGAGTTTTGTTGAGCCTGACACAGCAAAGCGTTTCAACACAGTGACTTTGTGTCACAGTTCTAGCAGTGGCAGCCCAGGGGCTCATTAAAAAACGCCTGTGGGCAGAGGAGTCAGGTTTGTCATAGGCTATCTTTGGAAAAAAACAAACGCAATTAACATAAGTGTTGAGAATAAACAAAAGATCAGACACGCTTAGAGCCCTAATCATCAAATAAGCAATTTGAAGTGAAGAGGAAAGAAAAAGCTGATTAGGGATCCTATTCATAGTTTTATTCCTTCAACCTTCAAACCGCCTACACTCCTGAAGTAATCCCCAAACCCACGATTCATTGTTTACTTCTTTTGTCTCAAAATTTGACTGGCAGGGTTGTATATACAAGATTCAATGGAACAATTAAATTGTGCTCAAAAGACAATTGTTTTGATTAATTCTCCAAAAATATGCTTCGGTTCAAGCTGTTGCCACACACGTCAGGAGATGTCTGTCATTTCCAGCCCCTCTAATGTGACAGGCGTCAAGGGGGATGCATCTCACTTTGTAAACTCAGTAGTGCATGTGAGTGGCCATGTTTATTGAAATCAGACAAAATTCATACCGAACACAGGGCCGGATGTCACACACATTTTTAACACTCACTGATGAATCAAATATTGCTTGTGTGGGATGGTTATAATTATTTTTGGTTTAAGTTGGCCACATCAGCACATCATTAGTTAGAAAAGTGTTCTTTCCATAAAAAAATTGTTTCATTTTTCCATGCATCAACATCCTTTCAACATCGGTTAATAAACAGACGGACCAATATGCCTAGGGACTGCATGTTTTCTGTATGGCCTAATGCATATTTGCATTTTACCAACAACACAAATCAAAATAGCTAATGTTAAAATCCTGTTTATCATTTTGTAGCTTTAGCTGTTGTTTGAGCTATAGCATCTGCTGCTCATTCTGGTTTAGAACAGGACTTGAAAGCCTGTTAAAAGCTCCGGTGAGGAGTTTTTAACTGGTTATAAAACAAACTAAAATTAATATTAAGGCACCCAAAGGACCCACAAAAGCAAAAGAGACAATTAGGAAATACATTGACCACATCTATATAGTTTTTTAAGTACTTTTTACCTCCTCCACCTGGTTGGTGTCAATGGAGCAATTCACAGCAAGCAGACAGGAAGTGTCTATGTTTACATTTTTCATGGGAAATAATTCAAAAAAGTTATATGTTGCCAGTTAAAGACAGCAGGAGAACACCAACATATCTACAGGATACGTGTATCCTAGTGAAAGGATAATCACTCAGTGAAGAAACCCTGTATCCCAATATTCCCATTTGATAGATAACATAACCTACCACATTGCATTGTGCCTACAACCCGAACAGTATTGCTACCCTCAACAGACCCAAGATGTGTTTATGAAAGCTAGCCATGTAGTGACAACCTTGATACCCAAAGCACCTAAAGTACCCATCCATATGGTCGCTGTTGGCCTCCAACCCAACTATCTAGACTGCTGGGCAGCAAGAGCAAGGACATTACTGGGCTTTTCAATTGGGAACCTCCCTTTACCTGTATTTTGTCCACAACATCCCAGGAAGGTTGGATAGTGTACTTTGACGTCCCGGAGCCAGCCCCCTCCATGCTAGCTAGTACTTTGTGACGGTCCCAGTTGCCAAACTTCTTTTGGCTTGTGCATCCTTATGTATAAATCTGAGGAGAAAAAAAACAGAGAACAAAAAAAAAGAGAACAAAGAAAAAATCCCAAACCACTACTGGTGCCAGCTTTAAACTTGTAAAAGAGTGTGTAATATAAAAACAAAGAGAAGAGTCTGTAGAGAGATCTTAGAAAGAAGACGGGGGATGTAAAACCAGGGTGAGGTGCCTTGATCAGGGCTAGCATTCAACCCCCGCTGGTTCAGGCTGTTGATCTACCTCCCCCTACTCCCTCATTTCCACAAGGGAAGAGGAGAGAGAAGAACAAATCAGATAAATGGTTGAAAGTTTCTTACAGTAGCCTTAATAGATCTTTCTATAAAAAAAATCCATACATTTTTGTTTCTTTTCTTGCCATCGCAAACCTCATTCAAATAAGTGAATTCAGTGAGTAAGTTGGGGTAAAACCAAATTGGTAAACATCTGCAGAGGTCAAATCCTTATTAGCTCATCACAGTTTTATCTTTCTACAAATGAAGACTCGCAGAAGGCCAGCTAAACCCAAACTAACATCAATACAAATGTGACTGCTAATTCCATACAAATTTAAGATCCCTTCAGTGATTTCCATACTAATAAGCTGCACCGAGTCTGACAAACGATTTTTCTGACATCAAACGATGGCTAATTACTTTGTGCGTAGGAAGTAAACTCAACTCATTATATTCACTGTGCCACAGAATAGATTAATGTGCTTCTTGGACCGACATGAAATGGTAATGTCTTTACTATAGGCGTACCGTGTTGGAAATTGTTGATTTTAATTTTCTCAAAGTAGATAATAACATGGAACATATAATAACTATATACTGAAATTGCTAAATTACAAATATTGTCAGCGAAAAGCAATTAGAAGAAATAATGTTTTGTCAGTAAATGACTTCCTTAAACTTCAAAAGATGAGCATTTATGAGGCTACTGTTTCATTTACTGACATTCCTTTTTGTCTTTAGGCAATATGTAAATCCTGTAAAATAGAACCAGTAATTTAATTGTAAGCAAAGCTAGTGATAGATTAATATAAGAATTACTGCTCTACACTTGATTTGTGGATACATTAAGGCCACTCAGTAAATGATCGGGGAAGAGTAATAGCTGGGTAAATGCTTGACATTGGTGAAAATAACATGGTTAAGTGAAGTGCACTAAACGTAAATGGATTTTGCCGGTCAACAAAATACTCTTAGAGGGTCAGGAATTTATTTGAGATTTATATTCCAATTGCAGCAAATTAATCAGTTTGTCAGTATTTCCATTTCTGTCCTATGTGTGGCCATCCAAATGAAAAAGTTGTGAAATTAGACAATGCATTAGATGCCCAAAAGTCACCATTAGGCATGCATTCTCTCCTGACAGGCTTGTTGTTGTATGTGCAGGATGAAAATAGAACTGGCGTTTGGATTCAATTGCTTCATACACTTAGATGAAGGACCTTTAAAATATTAAAGTAGAGATCTATTTTTTGCCCACTGGCCATAAAAAGATGAGTCCAGTTAACCAGGGAGGGTTGTACCGGAGGGAGAGAGAAGGATAAACTGTTTGCGTTTTAAATTATACATGAAAGTGAGCTCTGGCATGTGTATTAGAAGCTAATGGGTCTACATAGTGTGTATGTATGCTGGCTTGAGATTTTTAGTGCATGTTTGTTGCGGTGTATTTCCTCCCTGCTAGGATCTGGAGTTCCACCCAGTGGCATTTCTGAGCGAGCAGCTTGGCGACACTTGTAAATAAAATGACTTTATGGAATGCAAAGCTGTAAACCCTCTGATGGATTAACTGGAATCCAATCTGTATGGAATCTCTAATGAGCAATTACATCCACACAGGAAGGGTTCAAGGCAATTAGAGCGCTAACTAGAATCAGCTTCTAGTCGAGAGCGAGGTGAGTCACCTTGATCCCTCCAAGACCAGACCTTATCCTGCTCCCTTCCCTTGAGACCTCAGCCTCTTTCCATGTGGCTTATGCAAATGAGCAGGCACAAATTGACTTGATGGAGATGAGTTTATTCCAATCATGACTGCTGTTTTTTGACTTAACAGCTCTGAGAAAGAGTGCTGCCCTTGGGTGTCACTGTAGAAATGATGATTTGACGGCTGCAATGTCCGTCGTGTGGCAACGCGTATTGAATTTGTTTACAAGTATTTTTCTTCATTCATCCCCACCCGGCTTGTCAACAGAAAATTCAGCTTCCATTTGCAAACATCCCCACTCTGTGAACTGAGCTCACCTATTGCAGAACAGCATAAAGAGCTAGTTGATAGCGCAGTGGTTTTATCTCTTTATGAGCTCCTATAGGGAAGGGGCTGCAGGGAAATTGGTTCTACCACTATCAAAGAGCAGAGACTGCTAGGGTAAGGGATAAAAGGGTAAAGAAATCTGTCTACATTTACTCTTTCTATAAACCCCCAACCCCTCCCTCTATCCTTCATCTTTTTTCTCTGTTTTTTTTTTTCTGGTCTCTTCCCTTCTTGCAGGAACTGAACCATCAAAACTCCATTTTGTTGTCCATTTCGACTTGTAACTTTTGCAGTTACTGAAAATCTTCCACCAATACTATTTAATGTGTGCTAATACTCATTTACATTATAATGCTCTTGCATGTCTCTGGGGGGGGACCGTAGAGAAAATGGAGTAATGATAATTAAGGATTGTTTAGCTCTTACAGTGATTGCAAGTAAAGCTGTGTCACACAGTGAATTAGCTTACAACTTGAAGGGCATTTGCAGTCCTCAACCATTAACAGTAGACATTAGTTCAAACAAATAGAACAGTGTCTTCTCCTGGAAAGCTCATTTAGCACTCTGGTTGTTCTAGAACTCTCTTTGCGAGCCGACATGTCTAACTGCCCCTCCCCACTGGGCTGCCCGACCCACTTCTCAGGCTCCCCGGGGATGAAGATCTACATCGATCCTTTTACCTATGAAGACCCAAACGAGGCTGTACGAGAATTCGCCAAGGAGATTGATGTCTCTACTGTCAAGATCGAGGAGGTCATCGGAGCAGGTATGGACAACGGGTTCTATGGAACAATCTGTGTCTGTGTGTTTGCAGGTAAATGCAAGGTGTCTGTGAAATTCTGTATGTTGTAGGTGTAAGTATATTTATGTGTGCTTGCATGCAACCAAGCTGGCCCTTTTGGCAGCCACATGTGATGGGTACTTGTCAAGGGCCCATGTCAAGTGTACTAGCTGCATATAGGCCAGCTACCTTGGGACCTAATGGCATTAGAAATAGCTCAAGCAAACCTGGTGGCCTAGTATTCCCAGTGCTTCCCTGGTTTTGGATCCTGTAAGTGTTTCTCTCTAACATGTCATACCTTGCAAATTCCCCTTTCAGTTACTTCGATGTCTTTGATTTTTGTAAGGATTTCTTTTTTGCTGTGGAGATATCTGTATCCAACAAACAGATGTATTTGACGCACATTGACGCAACTGGAGTCAAAAATAGCCCCAGCATAGTGCGTCCACATGTCTCTCCAAGACGTCGTCCCCTTTGGACTGGCTACACCTCTTAACAGTTCATGCTGGTAGCATATGTGTTTGGTCACACATAGACTTAAACTCCTCAAGAAAGGTGTGAGGAAGTGACGAGAGATAGGATGGGGGGGAAAGATACAAGTGGACTGTCTAATTAAAGAATTCCGTATTTGCTGATTTCACTGTGTGGTGTCTCTGCAGGACGTTGAGGTGGTGATAATTAATCAAACAGGTTCCAGATATTTAACAGATAGTGCTTTCCGGTTTTACCTAGCTTGGGGAGTATGAAGACACTTGGCAGGCTTTTAGGATAGATGAATATTGTGAGTCAGAGGAGCCATGCTGTTAAGGAGATCATGGAGGAGCAACACCGGAAAAATCTTGGACAACACTCAGCATGCTTGATAAATCCTAAATGAAGATTTATAACAGCACTTTGGGTAATATTTCCACCTAGGGACACGAGATGCCACTAAGCTTGATAAATGAACAGCTTTAGATCTCATCAACTCTGCTAATCTTTTGTCTAATCCTTTTTTTGATCAGACAAAAGACAATTAGTTCTTGTTTTTGACAACGTCTCTTTCACCTTAAGGTGAATTTGGGGAGGTGTACAAGGGTCGTCTGAAGCTGCCCGGTAAGAGGGAGATCTACGTTGCTATCAAGACCCTGAAGGCCGGTTACGTGGACAAGCAGAGGCGGGACTTCCTTTCTGAGGCGTCCATCATGGGCCAGTTCGACCACCCGAACATTATCCGTCTGGAGGGTGTCGTCACAAAGAGCCGCCCAGTCATGATTGTTACAGAGTTTATGGAGAATGGTGCCCTCGACTCATTCCTCAGGGTGAGTAGTTTTATAAAAGCATAAATGTTTTGTCACAAAAAGTTGTTGACAGTTATTCAGGGTGATCAAAAATTATGTTCACAAGTTGAAAAGAAACCTCACACTCTGTAACTAAAGAGAATGCCCCTGAAATCCTCCTGATCTGGTTGTTCACACATGATAGGGGATAGGGGGGCCAAGGGGTCTCCTGAGGCTAGATATGATGTAAAAAAAAAAATGGCACAGGAGTGCTGGACAAAGCAACCGAGTCTGTAAGGTTTTTATGAGAATATATGCCTTCATATCAATACTATGTGTAGTTTGACAGGATCACAATATCAACAGAAGAGCAGAGAAGAACATACTGGCAAACAGAAAACATGTTTCAGCGGTTTAATTAGTCTAGAGATTGAACTAGTCTCCTGAATACAGTCGATGCACCAATCTCAGGGAATAAATGTCAAGAACCCCTCCCACTAGCTGGAGTTGAATTTGCCTCATTATATCCTACTGTGTTCCCATGTCAGCGAACTTGGACTTTAAAAAAAAAAAATACTAGATAAACTACAGATAAAGAGTGAAATATTTTGCTGTTTGCATTCACACATGCAGCTCACCATGAAAAACTTCAGGAGTTTTTCAGTACCTTTGTGCAAGTATGAACAAGGCTCAAAAAGCTTATGTTAAGAAATGTAAAACAGAGCCAGAAAAGGCATTCATGCTTAGAATCCCTTCTAATTCAAATTAGAATAAGCCTTCTAAACTTATCGTCTGCCAACAGAGAATATATTCCATGACAATGAACATGATTTCAATCATTCATAATTGGAAATTTCCGTTAGCGAGCCCTATCAGCCTTTAATTTCTGTTTTAATGTCTGGGGCGATTAATGAACTCCTCACTCTTTCTTTTATAGTGAGGATTGAGCGGACATACAGCTTAATCAATATTCAACTCGCTTTTTTTTCCCTCCTTCAATCTCATGGATTGGTGTTCCATTTCACTTTGATCTAGGGTGGGTTTAAAGGGGCTCTTTGAAGTTGGCTTTGCTAACCGCCACATCCGACTTGTGTTTCCATCGATCTTCTTTACCCTATTATTTGTTACTGTGTTTCGGGGGTTTCAAAGCTTGCTCTTCAGAGCATTCACACAGGGGTTTTGGGCACCATGCGTGGATGCTAAAGAGATGGATGCCTGCATGCCCGAATGGAACAATGCTCTCAACACCTTCAATGAACAAGATTGGCTTCAGGAATCCATTTTGCTTATCTTTTACAAGTGTACTTTTCCTCTGGACATTTCAAGGATTTGAAAGGCAAGAAAAGAGCTCAGCTTGTCCATCCTTTGAGTGGAAAAGTGTAACATCAAATTAAGTGTTTAGGAAGGAAAAAACTGTAACCGGAACTACGTGTCCACATTTACCCGCTACTATGGGTAGTTTCAACCTTAAATAGACTTTATGTCGTGCACATGCCCTCTGGTTGTGGTAGTAAAGATCTAATAGGAGGAATTTTTATTGTGGTGTCGGCAGAAAATAAGAAAAGACAGGTAAAATATTTTGCACTGACATTTGCTCCAAGAGAATAAATGAAAACAGTAAATATTTAGAATAAGAACAATCAACCGCTGAATTTTAACTTGAGGTAGTAACTCTTGGAAATCAGGGTAAGAGAGATCTGCATCCCCAAGCTATTCTCACTTCAGTTAATTACATCATTACTTAAGTACTGTTTCTATTTGTGATTTTTTTTTTTGTGTGCTCTAGCAAAACGATGGCCAATTCACGGTGATCCAATTGGTGGGGATGATGCGGGGGATCTCAGCTGGGATGAAATATCTTTCCGAGATGAATTATGTCCATCGTGACCTGGCTGCGCGTAACATCCTGGTAAACAGCAACCTGGTGTGCAAAGTGTCTGACTTTGGCCTGTCACGCTACCTACAGGATGACACCTCTGACCCCAGCTACACCAGCTCTCTGGTAAGTTCCTGTGAAGTTCATCTTATATTTTTGGTTTGGTTCTTTGGGTAAAATGAGCTATGTTGTGTCTCTTTTAAGTGAGTTGTCTATACTTTTTAGAGGTAGTCCAAACACCCTAAGAAAACACATGACCTATCAGTCTAATCAGCCTTATATCTGACATTGTCGTATTCTCTTGAGAATACGGTATGAGAAACCGTTCACATTGTCAGTGCCTTTCATTTTATAGGAGCTGTCTCTCTCTGCTTGCTCTTCCTCCTCTTTCCTATACTCTGCAAGTCATGGACCGAAGGGTCTGTCACATCTTCATTAGTGCGGAGACAAGCCTCCTCTGGGAAGGCTCTTCTCTCGTTGACATGCCCAGAGTGCAGAGGAACCAAAGGGCATTGCGGCCTCTCAAACTGACAGCTACCACCCCCCCCCTCTCTCCCTCCCTCCCTCTTCTCTCTCACTCCTCATTCATTATTACTGGGGCATCATGGGAGGCTTTGGCTCCTCATTAACTCCTCCACACTACAGATCTGTAATTATTAGCAGCCATCGTTAGTTCATCTTCTGCCTCTCCTCTTCCTAATTCAAAACACACTCTTACACCCTCGCAAACACACGGCGTAGGTCATTAGGACTCCCGGCATGCCTCAGTTTGTGCGTGTGTGTGTGTTTTTATTTTTGTGTCTTTATATGTGTGTTAGCCAGAGGCATGCATGTGGGTTTCTGCGTGGGCAGGTGTCTGCGTGCCCATGTGCATGTGTGTAGTATCACCTCATTGACTCTGCTTTGAGACTTTGGTGCAAATTAGCTTGTTTACTGCCAATGTATCATGTGCTTTGCTGCATCAAATTTGAAAGCAGTAATGTCCTCTTCAAGCAGGACTGGTCAACAGAGTATAAAGAGCAAGGTTCTATGTTATCTACCCTAAAGGCAGACTTTAAAGGTTACATATTATCTTCATTTTTAACCAGTTTAAATAAGTCTCAGAGCTCCCAAAAACATGTCTGTGTTATGAATCCAACCTGATCCTGTATTTTATCATGTCTATAAACCCCTCTATTTCAGCCCTGCTCAGAACAGGCTGTTTCTGTGTCTGTAGCTTTAACTGTAAATGATCTGTGTCTGACCACGCCCCTCTGGAAGGGGATGTGGCTCCAGCTTTCTCCCTCCATGCCCTATTGTTTACGGTGCAAATGCTGAATAAACACCTAGCTGGGGGAGGGGTTACTGCCCTTTGTGATGTCATTAAGGGAACATCTGCATACTGCCTGTTTGAGCACACATTTCCTGAACTGTGGAGCAGGCAAAAGACAGAGAGGATGGACTTTTCTCATAATTGGGGTGTTTGTAGACAGAGTAGGGACACATATTAGTGTTAGAAACACATGGTAAAGTGTATTTTGCATAATATGTGACCTTTAAAGTTTAATAAACTTACATTATGGATATACCTGGATTTGTTATATATTTCTGACATAGCCTTTTAATTCAAAATTCACTGCACCATGTCCTGTATTTTACCTTTTCTCTTCTTGTTTTGGGTCACCAGTCTCCAGTGGCCCAACACATCTTTTTCTGCCAGTCTTACCTGGGAGAGGAGGATTTCACATGAAATCGCCTTGGGGGATCTTTCTGAATATGATTCATTGTACACACTGAGAATGTGCAGCATGGTGGTAGCACTGTATATATTACGGATAAATATGAATCTATTATGCCATAAAAAGGACCTATTTTAGGAACAGTTTCAGAGGTACTTCAATGCATGCAAAACTTCAGATCAAAAGTATGCATTCAAATAGCCTGTGAGTCTTTGGCACACAGGTATGAACAAATAGTTCTCAAAATAATCTATTTCATCTAAATATAGGTGAAGAAAACAAAACTATCATACTAAACACTGGAATTTCTTTTTTCAGTTTTATGTCCTCCTTGTAGCTGAGCTTTGGTAGAAAGTACCTTCTGCTAGAGTTATTACTATTTTAAATGCACAACATGACGTGTAGGAGCAGTTAAGGCTTCTGATTGACATGGTGTAAGCCCAGGTGTGGACAGAGAAGCTATGACCTCACATTGGTGTAGCTGAGGGCTAATTGCTTTGCAGGATTAGCTTGCGTTGTATCCTTGACCCCTCCGGCTAAACCTTGCTGAATTGGTCTTCTGTAGCAACAAAGAGGAGCAGCACCTCTGTTGTTGCCGCTGAGCTTGCTAATACAACAGGGTGTAAAAGGTTGGGATTGGATTATAGATTGTGCTCGCATTTTGATGTTGTCTTCAATGTAAACAAAGTCTCCTCGAGGGGCATTGTCCGGAGAGTCAATAGAGCTGGTGAGATTTGACGTTTGAACTGTTTCAAGGGTAAAAAAAAAATCATAGTTTTTTTATGTTTTTTTTTTTTGGTGATAAGGATTTAAAAAAGAGTACATCAAAACTTTGGTTGTTCTTCACTTTTGCTACAAAGCACTTTAAAAATCAAGGCACTGGTCTCTTATGGCCATTTTAGATCTTTAATTATTAACTCTAATTGCACATGTTTTAATTGATTTTGATTTTAATACTTCTCATTATCTGTTTGTCAGTTTTTAACTGATTTTATTTATCTATGATGTGTACATATATATATATATATATATATATATATATATATATATATATATATATATATATATGTATATGTATATGTATGTTTGTTATTTTTCATTGTCTTTCCTGCTCGGCGTCATTGTAAATGAGGGCTATGCTCTCAATGATTTTTGAGTTTAAATAAAGACATAACTTTCATACTGCTTATCACCCAGTGCTTATCATAACTATGCAGATTAAATATTCAGTTCAAAATCAATTTCTGCTTCCACCAAAGCAACACATCTGTTTTATTCATAACCCAGCAAGTACTAAGAGACTCATACCGTCAATATCTCTGTTAATTCTTAAGTAGAGCGTAATGTGATCAGCTAACAGATGTGAACGATTCCAAAAGACTTTGCTAATGTAGCTAATGTTGCTACACACCAGAGTCCTCCTGATCCCTCATCCCATGTATTTATGTAAACATGCAAACAAGCATGATGGGTCCACAGGATCGCATGCAGGGTCTTATGCTGTAATTAAGCCATGCATGGTGCCCTTCACTCCATGACTTCTTTAGCTATGACCTGACACTAACCAATCAGCGAGCAAGGCCTGCATCGCAGACAAGGCCGAGGGAATCAGGGAAATTAAATTGCGCTGACATGTAGTGATTTACATCGCCATCGACCTCCTCCTCCAGCAAATTAATCACTTCTTTCCCTCTACTGCTTTTCTAATTTTTCCCCGCAATTCGAGGCACACCAATTACAGTGCCTGTGGTGTGATGCTGGATGTATGGTTGGGAGGACATGCTGGTAATTGCGTTAACCCTGGATGTGGGTTCACTCTGGAGCGATGTTGTGGAGGTTTCAGACAGAAGGGGGCTGTCCTCCCTCTCTGTTGGCTGCTCACCAAAGTCGTGATTAATTAGGCTCACAGGACAATACTTGCACTGCGCTGGTCTTGCTGAGGTGATGTGTGCTAATTATTTTAAAGACTTTAAAGACTGTAATTGTGTGTGTAAATGCAGCTGTGGCTTGCCTGTGTTTGTTTTGTTGTCTGTAATTACATTTACCTAGTTGTGTGTTTTCAGAGGTAAATGTACGGACATTGACCATAAGGCCATGTGAGATGTCGATCACTCTTTTTGGCTTACAAAGTACCTTTTGGTTGAGGAGTATTAATACATGTGGACCTGTAGTAAATACTAACTAATTGGGATGTCATCTCTGATCGTAATAGTCTTTAAATCTGTACTATTAGAGTTTTTCAAAATAAATTCTGCCACAATTTACTTTTTACAATTTACAGTTTCTTCCAAAAAATAAAATAAAAATTCTGCCTCTTGTGCCTCTCTCTGCATCTTTGCCACTTGAGCATTTTGGAGAGTGTTTTGGCAATTACATGTATAACTGAACAGTTTGACAGTACTTTGGTGCAAACTCAGAAGGCTCATTTTACTACACAGCATGCAGACTGCAGAGGAAGTAAACTTTAATTCATCAGAAAAGCAAAACCTCATAAAGTAAGATGATGAGATGGATAGCATGCATGGTAGGATTTGGTAAAAAGCATTGTTCTGTCTTTCAACATGGTCAATGAGAATGCGCAATTACACCTGGCAGAGTCTTGACTTTATATTCAGGTATAAATGTCAATAAATTCAAATTAAATGCTGTAGTTCGACTATCCCATCATTTGCCCCACTAACACAGGTAGGCAAGGGGAGATCTCTGAATTTCATTTTGTCCCATGGTGACTAGTCTAAATAAAGTTGCTTTAAAGTAGAGAATTGGAAATTTACTGAACACCTAATGAACTTGGACAACTGTCTTTATTTTCTATATTTATCAATCCACCTATTCAAGGAGTATTACTTTCATAAATCCATTCAGCCAACTTTCCTTCCTCTCACTGTAGGTGTGATGAACAGTATGTCACTGTTTTAGGCTATGACCTGCCATATGTTTATTTTGTGCTTTAGGGTCATGAGTGAAAGTCAGAAATCCCAGTATGGACACTTGAGGTTTAAAGTCGTGGTCTCAAGGACTTTAAGTTAAATACATTTATTTTAAGTCATACTCTTTTGTGGTATGAGTCAACACAATAGTGTTAATCCTATATATGGCCATTTTAGAATTGGTAGTCTTCAAAGGATTATGAAAAGAGTGTTAAGTTGAAATTCCTGGGGAAAATAAGCTGCGTCCATCACATTTAAGTAGATGATCTACCTGAGAGCAAAGTGATCTACTCTTTCTCCCATGGCTGCTCAGTAAAAAATAAACAGTTGGAATGGCTGAACCCCATGGGTCAAGCTAAAGACATCAAAGCTTAGATCCACGAGATTTCTACTTTAATGCAAAGGTTGGGGTAAAGATTTAAGAGCAAGTGGCTGGGAGAAAGTGCAGTCGTGTGTGGTTGTGTGTGGACATGTCTCTAAAATCTGGCATGACTGAGTGTGCCAAGTCTATAACAGCCTTGACAAGTGCTTTTAGCCTTTCCAACTGTGAGTTCATGACCACAGGGTTTAAGTGAGGAGGGCAGGTTTGGGTCAGAAATTTCTGCATGTGATCCAGCTGATGGCGTTCAAAGGCATAGGTGAGCACGGCCATGTGACTTTCTATACACACACAGTATATATCCCTTAGGAGTGTTTCTCTTTATGTACATGTATGTGTGTCTGTGAGTGTTTGTGTGTTTGTTTGTGTCATTGAGGCTGAGAGGGGTTGAAAGGCGAGGTCACACAGAGCCAGTAACAAAGCTCATCCGTCAAATCCCTGTGACCTGAGTGACATTCTCTCAGCTGCGCTCCAGTGCTCACACTATGTGGACCCCTCTGCTGTTTCTGTCATTTGTCTGTTTTCTATTTGCATGCTCTCCCCTCATCTCTCTCTGTCTCTCCCTGGCTTCCGGCCCATGCACTTTTTTTTTGGCTTGTCTATTCAACTTGTACTGAAATATTTATGTACTGAATAAAGTTAAGGGGACAGAGCCTCTGAGCAAACAAGATGGAAAATGGGAACATGTCCATATGGACCATGCAAAATAGCCAAACAAAGGGACTTTCTTGATATATCTTGATTTTATCTTGATATATCACTTCTGTATGCAAACCACATAAATATTTACCTTAACATAAAACATTTATATCCATACATCACACCATAAGGCAAGGTAAACACCTTCGTCAGCCAATTTCAGGCAAAGAGCAAGTTCATCCAAACAAGAATAGATGTGCACAAACTGAAAATGAATAACTGTTTTTTTTCTTGCATTGACATTTCATGGAAGAAAGACAAATCTGGCAAAAATGTTATTTAAAAAGCAACTCCTTTCTCCAGCAAGTGCTTGCATTGTTAATATTCTAGCATCAAAAACACCTTTGATATCTAGTCCACACAACACCACATGGCAGTTTCAAACAACCGTATTGTGAAGTATGGACATGCTTTGCGGTCTATCAAACCAAGAGATTTTCTTATTTCTTAATACAGGTAAAAGGAAAATGACTGATTCTCTTTGATGATGAACAGCTGTCACTCATTCTCCAACATAACTCCACAAGCCTGATTTCCTGACGCTATTTGTGATGTTTAAAACATCAATGCTCAATGCATCTCTGATTTACAGATCAAATGTCTGTCCTTTTATATCTGCAACACAAATTCTGATATAAATGTTTTTCAATTTCCAAGGTTTGCAGCTGTAGGTTGATACAGAATCAGTTGTGTTGGCATTTATTTCAAAATGTATGAGTTGACAGTTGGATCTGGATTGCATCATGACATCCACATGTAAAATGCTGTAAGAACCTCTGAACTATTTTTCCTCCCATTCTCTCCAATGTGAAGCTGTTGCAATATACCACCATTTAAGTGTCTAACTAATTTTTTTAGCATAGGAAATGTTAAAACTGGTACACAGCTAGGTACTTGGGTTAGACGGGTTAACCTTATCTAAACCCAACCTAACTCTTAGTTGGTTGTACTAGAAGCATTTAGAGAGGTTTACGCTCTCTTGCACAGATACTCCAACTCCCCTACCCCCATAGGTACTGTATATGAGTCACCATTGTAGTGACGAAGATCAATCCCCATTTGTCTCTCCATCAACAAACTGGAGGTGTTGCCACTGGGCAACTGGACCTCAGTCACGCTTGTTCATAATTACAGCAAAATCCTAAACCTAACCTAATTTGTTTTTTTTTATCTCTTGGTTTTGTATTCAGAACTTATTAAGATGTTTCCAGGATAATTGTATTCAGATTGTGCAGTGTAATTGGCTCAGTCTTGCACTAAATGTATCTGCGGAAAATATCCAAGAATGGAAATTAGTATGATTATGAGGCAGGAATACATAGATTTTTGGTCCATAAGTGGTCGCTGCATCAAAGAAGGAGCAGCCATCCAAAGCAGTCCACCTTGATTAATTCTATAGCTATGTTTGCCAGAGTCAGTTTACAGTGGGCTGTGATTCCCCATCTGTGGCAATTGGACTACATTTGCATCTTAGCAGAATTCACAATGAAGTCTATATGTAAACATTAAACATATCACACTACTGCATGGTTAACAAAAGCAGTAAATTCCTATTAAATCCCCCAGATAACCATGGCTGTTTATTTTTCATTCAAATGGCCTCTACACTAGCCTGCCAGTAGCTTTAACAACATCAGGAACAACATTAGCCTGAAGTAATAAGATGTTCTGTATAAGACGCTCAATTTATAATGACCGCTCTACATCCAGTGAAGAAATCATGAACCCAGGTCTTGTATGAGCATTTAAAAGTACAAGTAGGATGGGATACTTCTGGGTAAATCTTTAATTTATAATGTTACTGAACTGGATTTCAGTTCAGTAACAATATGGAGGAGTTATTTTTGAAATGGAATCAGAATGCTAGAATATTTCTGGAAATCTCAACTAAGGATTCTTTAATCTTTTTTCCTCAGAAGTATAGCAATTATATGTGGCTATTCTGGGTGTAAAGTATGTTTTCTGTCCCTTCTGTTATCGTCCCAGGCAGTATAGAAAAAGTTTAAGAATTCATTTATTAATCAAATCTGAAAAACAAAAAGCCTCAAAGAGTTCCCGGCCCACTGTGAGACTGTTTGGGATGCGTTCAACACAAAATAAAACTTTAACAAATGCTTCCCTCAACTTTTGCTAGACTTCATTGTGTGGTGAAAGACCTGTGTCTTTCTATCCACCAGATTCTCATGGGTGTCTGAGAAACCAACATCTCCATCACCAAACCTCCCCACTCCCACTCCCTCTCTGTTTTGTTTCATTTTTCTTCCCATCTCTCCATGTCACTCTTCCTCTCTCGGGCTCTCTCCTCCATCTCTATCGCACTCTCTTCCTCATTCCGTTTGGGCACACTTCCAAGGCAGATCTCAAGATTTCATTAAAAGGATGTTGATGGAGCACTCTTCCCAGCCTAAAGTAAATGTGCTCAAGTCCGTTTGAGTGTGTATTGTTTGGAAAAGGATTACTGAAGTTGGAGAAGTAAAGAAAAGTGAAAGATGGAATGGTGGAGGAAAAAGGCAGGGGGGGAAGATCTGCATATTTGTCTTTCAGATGACGGGAATAGTACTGCTGGGAAGTGAGAAGGTTGAGTAAAAAAACACAGCCAGACATTGGACTCTTCTTAATTGCAATTACAATACGCTTTTCCCTGACTTTTTATTGATAACTGCATTTGGAATCCGACAGGACTCATGCTTCAGCTTTCACTTTTTTTTCTGCATCAACATTTGAAATGACAGTCTACATGAAAGTATCTGGCATATTGGCATCTGCAATGCACTTCAAAGGCATGACAGGTGTTTCATATCCCTGCTATGTGTATCCCTGCCTTCTCACACACACACACACACACACACACACACACACACACACAAACACACACAAATACACACATTATCGGGCCAAGGGACCAGGAAAGACACCAGTAAATAGAGGCATTACCTGGCCAACACATGTTTATCCTTCATCTTTCAGCCCTAGCTGTCACAGAAACACACTCGTCTCCCAGTGTTACCTCCTAACCTGACACTCCCAGCACTGCTTTGTTGCAATCACACGGCAGACACATCACTAGCTGTCACAACTGGTCACAACCTGTCACAGACGGACGTAATCCAGGTGGAGCCAGTCATGTACTGTAATATCATTCCTATGACAAAGGGGTGACAGCACATCCCTGTGTCTGCTCTGGATGTGTTCTGGATGGAAAGCTATGTGTGAAAATGGCTTTAGGTGTTGTCCACATGTGTGATATGGGGTTTCAGAGGAAGAGAAAAATATGTAGTCTTCAAGTGAGAGAACTATCAAGTTTTTGGATAGCTGAGGTAGGGCAGCATTCCCACACTTTAGAATGCTGAGCACAATTTTAAATCTAACAATAGCCTTTTGCCCATCCAAACTTCAACATTTGATTTATTATCTCAGAATTTACGTATGTTTATTCAAACCAACTCTAAGAAGTGTCTTACTGGTTATAAAATAAACTCAAATTAAAAAAAAGCCTCATTTTGACCCACAAAAAGCCGATAAGACCATCAGGGAAAAGATTGAATATTTCTGTTTAGTAAGAAAGTGGAACAGCTTCATTTGCAATTTCCATGGAAAATATTTAACAGTGAGTTGAATGTTTGTTTGACTGCGAAAAGGAGGCCGGGTAGGGTATTTATTTTAATAGGAAACATACACCTATGCAGAGTTAGGATCAGCAAAGACACAAGACGTACTATTTTGTCAACAGAAGTCCCCAAAATGGACACAAACCAGAAGTCTGTCAGAGTTGCTTTAATAAGTAGAACCATCAAAGTGAAAGTATAGGCCTATGACAATGCAGTACAAATAAACTACTGATACAATTTAAAACAACAACATAAGTGCAAATATCTTATCACTGAATAACACATTTATTTTATTATGTAACTTAATAACCTCTTATTGCCCACCTGTAGTACCTTCACTGCCCTTGAATGGCCCGCTCCACACTTTGGACATCACTGCAGTACAGCGCTTTTTCTTCATAGTGCCTACATTTATCAGCCAGAAGATATACCCAACCAGCATCTTTTTAAAATGAGTCACTGTATTCCCCCCCCCCCCCCCCCCCCCCCAATATATATATATTACCAAGGGAGTTTTGCAAAGTGTCACTTGATATCATTACAGATGACTCCACTCGAGGCCTAGAAGCCCTGCAGCTGGAGTGCCACACTACAGTCTGGCCTTGTCTACACACATTCTGAGTCAACTGTCCGAGATAATAGCAGTGTGTTATTCTTTTTAAGGGCCGATATTTCACTTCAAGGCAAACAAAAAAAACAGCTTGTTCCTTTTTCTGTAGCCAGCACAGTAAACCATATCTAAAGAGCTCTCCTCATGCTTCAGGGCTTCACAAAGCTCTCGTGCTTTTGTGTTGACATTAGGTCTGTTTTAATTCCCATCAACACTTCTCATTCCCTGTGGTGCTAACGCTCTTTTTACTGAATTACAACAAAAAAAAGAAGCTCCACTGCTTTTTATTATGTTTTTCCCTATATGCCTGAGCTGTTCAGCACTTCATGTTATTAAAGCAGGATTTTGGCAGAGCTATCACTGGCCCACAGCAGTAATTACTAAGGGTTTGCATAGCTGCCTCTGACTCACCAGCCTTGGAAATGTTATTACTAAAGTCTGTCTCATTGGAGAGGCACACAGGGAGCATCTTGTGAAGCCTGTGTCTTTGCTCAGGCCATTTCAGCGACACTCAGCTCATATCCCAACAGAGTCCCGGGGCATGAAACCAGATGTACAGAGCGAGTGAGGGGAATAAGTAAGTAATGATAAAGAGAGGCTGTAATAGGGAGCGTTTTGCTCAGAGCAGCGTTTTTTCTTTTCTCGTTTTGTTCGGTGTTTATTTCTTTGTTTTTTCTTTTTCATTTTATGCATGTTCATCTAAACAATATAATTGACCTCGAGCATTGCCCGGACAGAGTGATTGAGGAAGAAGTAGAGGAGAAGCATTTTTATATTCTTGAAGGGGAGATATTTGTTTCTGTGCAGCTCCTTTTTGCCCTCCGAAAAAGAAAGTGCAAGAGAAAAGTGTCCCGGGGTCTCAGTTTAGATGAAACGATTCTGATATGAAGTAGTCTGAGATATGAGAAAAGCATTGAAGTCACTGGGGCTTAGATAGCCTTTATTCCACTATTGATCTCTTCCTCTGCGTATTTCTTTTTCCTTCTTGCGATTTCTCTCTGTCGCTCACTGCACCATTGCCTCATTTCTTGCAATGCCTCATGC
The DNA here is from genome assembly GCF_963930695.1 of Labrus bergylta. NCBI lineage: Eukaryota > Metazoa > Chordata > Actinopteri > Labriformes > Labridae > Labrus > Labrus bergylta. The sequence goes on along the minus strand of NC_089198.1, from coordinate 20,134,038 downwards.
CTTTTTCTCTCCACTTGCTGGTGTGCTTATTGAGAGCCATGAAAGCCTTTCCTTTGGATCTTTGTCCCGGCAGCAGTCTCCTTTCAGGGTCAAATGTTAAATCTCTTTTCAGGATCAGCAACCGCTCAAAGGTCAAACCTTAGAGAGGTGCTCATTAATGAGCTCAGCCTCTCCACCTTCGCAGTGACACACAGCATTGACCTGTAACACCTACATAAGTGTGCAGAGGACGCATACAAAAAAAACACTCAACTTACAGCACTGTAGTTTAAAAACGCCTGAAAATAACTATTTTCTGCAACTCATTCTCCTCACTTACAATTTCATTTCCCTGCTCTTTAGTCCATGTCCTCCCTCTCTCTGAAAGAGAAAGTGGGGAATAGGGTGGTCTGTGTACGTTTCTGTCTGGGTTTTGGTTTGTTTCCAGCAGCGGCTTATCTGCAAATGCACAGGTTCAGTTAATTGGCATTATTAAACTGGTGGCGAGTTCCAGTCAGAAATAGGAGGAGGTGCTGTGGAGGAGGCGGTTTATGCATGTGTGTCTGTTTGTGCACACACAATCATCTGTGTCTGTACCTGTGCATTAGTTCCCCAACTCTGTCTGTATGTGTGTGTGAGTGTGTGTGAGAGAGAGAGAGAGAGAGAGAGAGAGTGTGCGTTTGGAATTTTAAACAAGCAGCTGTCAATTTCAGTCAACAGGGCGCGTGGCATGCCTCAGGCTCA